>NW_027184085.1:64314779-64549779 GCF_041296385.1 Aphelocoma coerulescens
GCACTTGCATATCATCACTGGGACACATTCTCCTCCCATGGAAATGTACTAAAAAGTATTTCTTCATAACAGCAGAGACTGGATTTCATAGCAAAGTAACTAAATAACAAGTAAAAAATGAAAAAGAAAGCATGTAATCTGCCCTAAATTTAGAACGACTTCGTTAGTTTACTCCATATTTCTCTACAAAACACAGGTTTTGATAAAGATGTATCATGTAAGCTATGAAGAGACTGCTTCTGTGTGGGGCAATTAAGAAATGTAGATTTAGAAATCCAGCTTCTAATGGGAAATGTACTTAATTCTAAAATGAATCAAGAGCCTGAAATAAACTAGTGAATTCCTTCAAACTGACAGACTTATAAGACCAAAGCAGTATATTTCAATTTCTCTATATCAAATTCCAGGCTGTTAGGATCACTATTTGTTTTCATTCCCAGTAAGCTTCTTTTCTGTTACTTTTTGCATACAACTACAAAAAACTTGTACTGAGTAGATCTAACTGCTAACCACTTACTCAGAGCTGAAAGCAGCAATCTGTTATGAATCATTCTGTGGGTATTAAAAGACAATGAGTTCTTTCACATCTTCTGGTTTAATTCTTTCTCTCTAGATAATATCCTTTATTTCAATTACAGTGTTTATCTTTTGAAGGCAACTTACCCTCCCACTAATTGCAGTATTCCTAGAAACACCTGGCACTTTTTTCCTTCATACTTTACAGCTCAGTATGAAAAACAGCATCCTTAAATCTTTGCTATCTCATGGGCCACAACACTGAAGAAGGAAAATGTTTTTGCCTAGGCCATAATTTACTGTCCACATCAACCTGACCTAAGACAGATATGGCATTCTCATTTTTAAGTCCTTTGCAGAGTGTTCAAGATGCTGCATTGTATTTCCTATGGGCAGATGCTGAATTTGAGTTGTGGAGTAGCAATCTCCAGCTGCAATGCAAAAATTCTCTAAAATGAGGCAGTTCAATCACCCAGGTGAAATGTGACTGAGTCTTCAGTGAATAGCATATCTGAGAACTTCGCTTAAAGACAGACAAAATTCAAACTGAAGGATGAAATCCAAATCAGCTGTATCATGAAGAAAAACCTTCTTTCAACCAGGGAGTAGGCAAATATTGAGATCAGGGATGTGCTACATTGATTCTGGAAATAAAGAAAAACTTTTTTTTAATGATCCTTGTGGGTTCCTTCAAATCCAGGATATTCTGTGATTTTACAAACACTGTAATTGACTCATTTACATTAGCTTATTCTTAAGGAGAGGATCTCCTGCACTACCCAATATCATCATGGAAATCAGCCCACTGCCATTTGCTTAGAGAAACATCAAGTGCATTGAGCTTCCTCCAAAATTTCCCTTCTTGTGTCAAGAATGAGAATTGCTGCACACAGCTCTGTTGTGGAAGAGTTTTACTGTGGAAATTTGGGGCAAAGAAAGGAATAGTTACTTCTGCTCAACACCCACATAAAACCATTCTTTTACTTATTTGCCTGAGAAAACATTTCAGAAAATATCAGATCATGTTTCAGTTATTTGGAATTATACGAAACAGGAAAAATGAATTATGATGTTCTTTTTGTTTAGAAAACTGATACTTGTTAAACTTTTTCCTTTGGAAACAGTCATCTCCCCATTCCTCCTCCTTTTTTAAATTAACTTAGGGCTTGCTTGATTTCTTGGTGAATTTCCAGTTTTTATATCTTTTCCAGTCAGATCTCATCCAAAAAGTGCCCTAGCTAGAGCCTTAGTTCACTCAGACTTGCCACAAACTGTAAAATCTCAATACACAAACCCCAGAATCTTGTGCATGTTTGTTATCTAATATAGTGTTTTACCTTTCATATAATATTTCTAACTTCAGTTTCACCTACCATACTCACATATTATTTGTTTAAATATTAGTCTTATGTTACATTTAAAAAAAAAATGTCCTTTGGCAAACATTATTAGCAAAAACATCTCTTTGGGGGCAGTTCAAAATGGCCCTGTACTTTTGAAAAGCCTGTAGCTGGTTACTTCAGTTACATATATTAGTAAATGGAAAATAAAAGATCAGAGAGAAGTAAAGGTGAAACCTGGTGAGGCATAGACAGATATTGATTTTAAAAGAGCTCTTATTCCACAGTTACTGACCCTATTTGTCTTCTCCCTCTTCCTAAATTTTATTTACTGCTATACATGGCCTTTCCTCAAGCATCACAGGGAAGCAATAAATGTATGGATGAAATAATAAAGGATAAAAGAGAATTAAAAAGGTCTCGTGTAAAGAGAAATTAGCATACTTGCAAACACAGGGTCAAATTCCCTTATTAGTATCAGCAGCGAACCTTATTGAAAATTGTTGTGGATACAGTAACAAAATGTGCCCTTAAAAGCTGGCAGGATCCGTGTGGTGTGTAATCCACGGACCTGCTTCTAATTTGAATCCAGTCACTTACTTTCTCAAATGTAGCAACTTATGAGGACACTCACAGTGCAATTGCAGTAATGTCTGCCTATAATTATACAACATATATATAGAATCCCCAAAACTCTTTTCCACACCATCAAAGTACATAATAAATCACGTCACAAATGCTACATCACCCAAATACTTGTAAGCTTGTGCAAGCAGCAAACAGAATGGACCTGTCAATACTTCCATAAGAAGAGATATCTAATATGAACAAAAAATGAATTATTAAGATACTTTGATTTCAACAAGTAGAAATAAAAACTTGCAACTTTTTAAAATGAAAAACAATTTTTGTGATGGTATTATAATAAAGCTTGTGAAATTATACCATGAATTCACATTTTAATTATGCAATAAAGGATGAACAAGCATCCCACCAGAGCCAGCAAGACCCAAACTTAAGCATATATGAAGCACAACACATTAAATAGGCACCAAGTTATTACAACATAGCAAGCAAGGATTAAAAGAAGCATGCTTTCCATTCTTAGACAAGCATCAGTTATAAATCACTTCTCTCCAAACAGAAATGTTTCTGAGTCAAATAAAGAAAAAAGGGAAAAGAAAAAGGAAAAGCAAAGGTCTAACTGCCATGTAAACTCAATTTAAATGTCATGTCTTATTAGAACCCAATAAGTGGAACGTCTGTTTTTCCCCTTTGGTTGAGCCATCACATTTGTCAAAATTTTATGATAATTCATTCCATCATTCCTCAGACATTTAAATGACAGACAGTCATTGGGAAAAAAAAAATCCCTGTAATCCTACTATTCATGTTAAACTGCCTCTAGAGAGTTTTTTAAAGTACACCACATCATGGTAGGAGCAAAGCCCTAAACTTCTCAATTTCACTTATGATTTGCTGCCTTTTTGGAAAATGACAATAAATTGGCTCTCTACTATTCTTGACCTCTTGACTTTTGAACTCTGGCTGTCCATGCCTTAACTTTGCTTGTTTAAGTCAGCAGCTATTGTATCACTCTGATCCTCTCCCAGAGGGTTCTGGAGATTTAAGTTTCCTGAACGGTTAAGCTCCCCCTCTAGTGTTCACTGCTCATCACATTATTCCTCCAAGAAGGGAAGAGACATGTCACTTCACAACTTCTCACAGAGATGGCTTCTATTCATTAATAGCTTAAGACTTTAATGGCAGTAGCAGGAAAGGATAAACGGAAACCTTTAAATATGTTTTTTTCGGTTTCTCTCAGCTACTTCTGTAAGAACAAACAGAATATACCAACGAAGATTCTAGTCTGAAATTAGTGTAGAACAATGCCTGATCTTTAAAAAAACAACAAAAAAAAGAAATCTAGTGTCATGCAGAATATCTGAAACAGTCAGGGTATAGAAGGCAAAAAATAGCATATCATTATCCCTGGGAAAGCATCCATTTGTTCATAGGTAAGTTAATAACTGAAAATCAGGTGTGAGAAATCTTCATTTCAGTGCTCATTACTAATGAAATATGGGAACAGGTTTTTCACATATCTCTTTCCTTACCAAATCTTGCTAGTGATCTGCAAAATACATCCCTTTTTGCTTGAGGGTCATCATATTCATATATATGCCTGAACATTGACGATTTGGATTTACTTTCATGAAACAAAATCTAAATGCAAATCAGAGAGTTATAATAATCAAAATCTGGAAACCTGAAAGGTTAAAAGTTCAGTGTCTTTGTTAAACACAGCCTTGGACCCGTATCTAGGCACAACCCAGAATTTATTGTACTGTGAAACACTGAAAAAATAAACCCTGTTTCTTCAAATGAGAGTATGTCACCATATCATCTGTAAATCTGATTTGATTTAACTTTAAATGCATGGTGTTTGAGTTAAAGCAAGAAATGTAAAAGCAGACCTTCCCTGCAAGTCCCTCTTTGCAAATCCAGAACATAAAAAACTCCCAAATGAAACAAACTCTTCACAAAATATTTTTAAAAATTCAAAGCACAAATGATAATCTGTGACAGAAAATATTTTGGTTTTTATTAGCCTGGATAATTTTTCTTAACTGTTATCTACCTGTGATCCATATATGCAATACTTCTCCTGTAGCAGCCATTGTTAAAATGCACAGAAATTAAAAAAAAGGGAAAATTAAACAAATGTCAACTAAAAACTCACTAGTTTTGTTTTAGATATGAAAACATCTATTCAATGATCTCCAAGTAAAATTCTGATGTAGCAATTTCCACTGCTCAAATGGCTCTCTAGCAAAAAAAATGCTCTTGAAAATTATGTTCATCGTGGCAAAATTTTCTTTCAAAAGAAAAATAGAAATCATGCCCTGTTTGATAACTTCTAGGTGGCCTATTTAACTTCTGCCTTTTCAGGGTGACTTCTCTTCTTTTTTTCCTCTCACTATTAAATACTGCAGCATGTAAAATTTGAAGTAAAAATGTAAAACTTATCTGAACAAAATTTTACACTTTACTGTTTTTTTTGGTTTTTTTTTTTTTTCCTCACTATATTCTTTCACGAACAATTTCAATATCTGGATTTTTCATTCCAAGTCACATCAAAAACTTTAACTCCCTGCTGTAGAGGATAATTCTGCCGTCTGAGTCCTTCTGCAAGGTATACACGTTAGCAAATTTTTGGTACTTACAATAAAAAAAAAGTTTCAGAAAACAGAACTGCAAATTTTGCAAGCTTCTTAAAGTTGTTTATTTTGCTAGCGTGCAGCAGAGCTCTGTGATCAGAATATATTTAGACTGGCTAGTTCTGTGAGTTGCAAGTACGTGTGGATTATATCTGTGCTGGGGAATTTCTAGCTGAAGTGGACAGAACTATAGAAATTCATCTTAGGGCAGTCTCTTTACAGAAGTGCAGTTTCTAAAGTACTATAGAAATAAACTGTATGGAGTGCACAGCTAGGGCATGGATTAATTATTTTGGAAGAAATAGAGGGGTTAATATGAAAATATGAAGGATCATCTTTAATACCATTTGTTCTGGGTACAGGGCACTGTTGGACACAGAGCTAAAATATAATGAGAATTGACTAATGAAGCATTAAAGCATCCATAAAGCAAAATCTGATGTCTTCCTTACGTGTAGACCACTTAACACTGCATGCAAAAGCAAGTACCTAAATAATACACACTTCAGTTCCTCAGTATTACAGTAACAGTACCCATCCTGTCCAGCTGTACTCCAGTGAACATCCCAGAGAATAACATGCCATTGAGGCTGGGGAGATTGTCTGGTGTCAAACTGGCTGATGTTCCCAAAAATGGGCAAATATTCCCAAAAATCATCTGTGTTGCAATAGGGATGGCCTGATTCACAGACCAAGGAGATAAGTCAAATGAGAAACACAGCCAAAGGCAGTACATAAATATGGCTCAAACTTTAACTCAGAATCTTAATCAGTTTCTAAATTGTTCCTCTGGCAAGAAATCAGTTGCTATGTGAAGAAGAGCAGGGTGCACAGAAGACATTCAAGTAGAAGAAAAAATAAAGACACAGATATTCTACCCATCACACAAAATTTCCCTCACGGAGGAGTCAGAACAAAGTAACAGACACAACACTCTATCAGAATATTTGCTCCTGAAATCTGGTTCCTTCAACAGTAAAAGAGATATAATTTCAGACATTTAAGAATAAAAGATGGCATGGACTCCAAAATATATATTAAAAAATATATATTAAAAAAATGGTATTGACTGGTAGCATAGATATAAAATGAATAAGAGAAAGGTTAAAAATAAAGAAGGAAAAATAAATTTTGTCTATCATTTTTCTGGACAAAGAAAATTCTTAAGAAAATAAGAAAAAGAGATAACAATTGAACTGATAAGGAATTCTTTATAAAAATGCATATAATGTCTTATTAAACAATCACACTTCTCTTGAAGGATATTATGCCTAAAATGTGTTCAAATTGGCAATTTAACACACTTCTGAATTAAAGGGAAAAACAAAAAAAAAAAACAACCCCCCAACACTGTAGATAATAAGATTGCAGTTATATGTCCTAATCAAGATTAGAACAATCCTTCACTTAACAATTTACTGTGCTTGCAAGGTATCTTGCAGAAGATATTTGAGCATCACTGAAACGATGTAGACACTGAATATGGATTAGAACTTTGTTTTCTGTGCTGCCCCTGTGACTTTGATCTACTTGGAGAATGCTTGAACTTCACCAGTTCATTAAATCATTACCCAAAGAAATTATATATGATTGGACAACACTCTTGCCTTTCAATGAGTAAAACCTGCTAAATATTTGAATAAACTTTAGCTCTCTTAAATTATTTTTTCTTTACCATCTGGAATTACTATATGATGCAATATCTGTCTATAACCTTTATAGGGCTGTAAAAATGTGAAACCTACTGTATCTGAAGTTTGTATATAGGTTCATTTGGTACTCAGAAAATATTTTTTTCACTAATATCTCAAGTGTAGTTTATATAACTGCATTATATTGTTGGAAAATCAGGAATAAAACATCCTCTTGTAACTTCAATTCAATCATAAGTATTTCTGGCTTGTTTACGACCAGGTGGGACAGACCAGAGGTGGGACAGAATACTCATGTTCTTTGAACTCTCTTCCTATCTATTTAAAATATGATTAGGATATTGCTTCATTACTATATATCCATCTATCTTCTACTACTTAAAAAAAAAAATAAGACTACATAGCAAAAGACATTTCATAATACTCTTATTTCTTTATTTCCTTGCTTGGAGACTGTAAAGGAAATAGTTTGACTTGCTGATAGGTTTTCTGTTTGTTTGTTTAATTTGGTGAGTATTTATGCATGTGCATATATTGTTATATATGTATGGGAAGGAATTATTTCTCAGGAGACAATCTCTGAGTCTAACTCTGTGGTCAGTTTTGTGTTCTTATTTCTTGTGAGAGTTAATTCCATAGTCAAGGCTGAGCCTGAGTAACTAAGCATCCCTCCTGTTAGTCAACAATTGCACTGAACTGCTGCCACAAAAGGTCAGGTAAGAAAAGCTGATCTCTTGGATATCAAGGATCAAACCCTTGGAGGGATCTGGGCAGTGGATCACAGACCTTGAACAAGACAGTTCCATCAGCGCAATATGAAAGGGAGAGCAGTAAAGGTAGCACTGACTACTAAGCAAATTGATTGACAGGCCTTCTTGGTGAGGCATATAAACCAACTCCTACCCTCCCTGAGTTTCTAACTGGTGCTTTTTCATGGTGTTTTTCATTCTTAGATACAATGAGCAACAATAATACTGGGTTATATTTTTCTTCCTCTTTAATATTCATAGCAAGTAAATGCAGATCAAGCCACTCACATAAGCACCAGGGCTATCCAATTTTCCTTACCCTAAATACTCTCAGCAACAAACAATGCTATCATTTTAACAGTTCTTTCTCTGGAAGTTCACCTTTTCTGTTGCCTCATTTTATTTTTTTTTCTTTTCCTGGTGACTCTTATGCATATGATTCTTCAGAGAACCAATCAAAACTCCTTCTCCCAGTGCAAATCAATCAATCATTTTCTTATGGCTGACAAGGCCTGTTACATACTACAGAATCCCAAAGCATCCATTTATGTTTCCTTAACAACAGGTCTTCCTTCTGTTTGTCACAGAGAGATTGACAAATTCTTTAGAGGACAAATACAGAGACATGTATGTTACTAACTCCCATAATGGGTCTCACTGTTATCTAATTTCTGGTATCAGGCCTGCCTTTAAAAGACCTCATCTACCTTGGCATATATAGCAACAGTTGGAAAAGTTAAACTATACAGAGACACCACATTTTCTACACCTTTCCATAACACTGCGGCTATTTAGAGAAAAAATTTTCCAGACTCCAGTCATTTACTATCAGATTGAAGCTGTACCTCAGATGAGTAGTGTAGAAAGGACAGTTTTAAAGTAATTACCTTCTCTTTCTTTTGTAAAATTGAAAGGAAAAATAACTTTTTCCTCTTTGCAAGGGTGCTTGACACCCAGAGGAAGATGATGGAGAGGAACTGGAATGATGAACCCTCTACTGGCCCTGCTCAGCCTTTGGGTTAGGTGAATTGAAGGGAATGGTATGAAAAGAGTATAACCTCTACTTGTGGCTGACTTATTCTGGGCTTTACACTGACTCTGTTAAAAGTTTTCAGTTTTGTAAAACCTAATGATCATTAGTTTTAGTGGGCTATATGCAGTTAAGGCCTACTATTTTTGGATGAAAGAATTTGATGGACAAAGAGATGTGAGATTTAGAACTTTTCTATAATTCCTTATGCAGTCTTCCACTTGTGAAAGTAGTGACAGGTATACAACATTTGAAAACCTATGCATCTCCAGAATTAGTTCTGGGAGTGTTCTTACATGCAAAGAATATTACTCCAAATCTGCTAAAGAGCAAAATGCATGTATGCCAGTGCATGTGTTCCTAACTCAAATGTACTGCAATTTGGAGACAATTTCTTAAAAATTCTATTAATGGATATGAATTGTTTCATGGGTCTTCCTTTTATTTTTTTTTGTTTTGACCTTTCTGTTACCCATCCCTTTAAAGAGTTAATGGATAAGGCTGAAAAAGATATGGGTGCTCAGTTCAGAGATGGTGTTTTCCAACCACAGATACTGAAGAAATTGCCTTCTAGATTTGTGCCACAATACTTTTAAATTTTAAAAAAGCATATTTTGCATCTGTTAAAAGTACTGGATTGACCACCACCGAGACCTGTTCAGTAGCACAGGCAGAAGAAGTGAAAGCTGTCTTACATCAATGCTTTGGATGGATTTTAACCTTAAGATGATCCATATCTGAAAATGGAAGTGTATCCTCTACAACCATTTGGTACTAAAACTTCTTTTCAAAGTGACAGTAACTTTACTGGGTACTCTGAAAACTGCACAGAAAATCATATTTCCTGTTGATTATGGGGCACCACGAATGAAGTGCCATGACTTTAATCATTTAATCAAACTCATTTATGGGCAGGAGTTAAAGTATCATTAAGTTAATCTGATGTTTTTTCCGATATTGGACAGGCTTGCCTTATGCTAGAGGAAGCTACAGCACTCTAAACACTTCCCCATATTATATCTGCTGTGAAGAGGCCAGCTGAAGTTTGGACAATGCAAGAAACACCCATAATGTTTCTCAGTCATTCACATATGCCAAGTATAGGACTTGTAGGAAGCTGCAGAAGTAATAGTGTGAGTACAATGTCTTTTACCTGGAATTAAATACCCTAGTATTTGTCAAAATTGGACAGGAACAAAAAGTCCAGAAATATTGGATATTTTTCATAATCTGAGAAAAGAAGTGGTTAAGTGCATAGAGTAGAAATGCAGAAGCTGGGGTGTTTTTTTAAGCTTTTCCATAGTATTCCATATTCTTCTAAATTCTTGGTAATGAAGCTACCAACAAAAGTAATCCTCACTATGCTTTTAATATCCTGAACTTTTTCAGAACAGGTCAGTATCCTAAGAAGTAACAATATTATTCAACCCTTCTTATACAGCTACATTTAGGATGAAATAAGGGAAGCCATGCCCAAAGTGAAAGATAAATATAGCAAATGTGGAGATCTTCAAGACTATAATAAAAACCATAAAAATATCTTCCATTTAAGAAGGTTAAGTAATGAATGCAGAAAAGGGAACTGTGATGTTTAGCTAAGTCTGTGCACAATTTTTATGACTTTTTTTCAAAAAAAGTTAGAACACTCAATTATCACAAAAAAAATATTATTGACTTTGCTTCACAATGTGAGACAAACGGAGTATATTCTAACAATGCCTCAAAATTATTGCTGTTATATAGTGACTCTCAAAATCACCAAAATGCTTGACATCTAACTGAGGAGATTGAATCTAATACTAGTGTTAAAAATATTCCACATAGCACAAAGACAGCAAAACAGTGTCTGTTTACTGTTATCTTCCTATTTCATATGCATGTTTCAAGATTTTCGACCATTTTCACTCCATCTAACAGTGATGCATATTGCACAGCCTTGCATAGTAGACAATTATAAAATTTGAAGTTAGATTCTACACTGAAATAAACTGAGATGGTTTTTTTGACTTTGACACCTAATTGTACATATAAAAAAGTGACCTCTTTAGAAAATTTTTCACACCATACATTTTAATCTTCTGACCAGGAAAATTTTTACAACAGCACTTTAACAGGTGCAGTGTTGGGTTGGGCTGCTCTAGAGACTGAGATGATGTTCTGCTGGAAGCATTTTAATTTGATTACATTCATGCTGATTTACACCAGATGCAGTCTGACCCATCCAGAGTATGAAACTACCCAGAATCCTGCATCCTGCAAGTAAAACAAAGCTACCTGAGATTTTCATGTGCAGAGACAGTTTGGTAAAATCAGATGAGAATAAGTCTGCTTTGAACCAGCCTCAGACATAGCAGAAGGCTGAACTTTCAGGGCATACATTGGTTATTATAGGTTGTACTGTATGAAGGAGACACACTAACACAAGCAAATGGCATGAAACAGCAGAGATGTTTTGCTCTGATTTAACCTCTCAAGACTTGGAGCATACAGGGGACAGGATATCCTTTACAATATGTTTTGAAGTACAGCATAAGAGGGCACATATCTTTCCCCAAATTGTAGCTGTCTTTCTCCATACAGCAGCCACCATAGCCTTTCCCCCATGTGCCTGGAACCATGAAGGCTTTTTTCTTTTCCGGCTTGCAGAAAGTTTAGAAGATTCTGGAGCAACCTCCAAAACCTTGAATATATAAGATAGTTATCATGCTGCTCATGTATACAAGATCTTATCCTTAAAATGAATTTCCAGGAAGACCTTAAAGCTTCTGTTTTTGAAAGCTTTTCTAATGTGTTTTCTGTCAATATTTTAAGATATGCTTTTGATAGTGGACATCTTGGTTTTGTGTCATGTAATTGAAATGTTTTGCTTCTCAAAGTTCACAATATCTGAAAATATCAAACTGTGGCTGCAAATGACTTTTATAATCAGGATTAAGAAGAAACAAATTGGATGTTCAAAATCTGTGTCAGCATTTGGCTTTCAGTATATGAACATTGTGTCAGAAATTTTGTCAAGACTCAGCTCCTGTATTAATTCTTCCATCCAATTTCAGAACAATAAATACTACCAGTGTTAACACTCCCCCATTTGTTATTTTTTTTAACTTGTCCACTTAGAAAAAGTGTCTGAAGATTGACAACCTGACTTATGAAACACACCAGAAAAAGTGGAAAAGATTATGAAGTGATAATTCCTAATACACAAAATTATTTTACTAGTTTCTTCCATCAACTTGTAATTGTTTTGTCTAATACAACTTTAAAAAAAATTAAAACCAAATCACTAAAACTTGTGCTACACTTTAGCATGGAAGCCATCTATTATCCCTCATTTATCTGTATTACTGATCCGCAAGCATGCACGGCATTTTGCATATGTGCATGCATCTAGTCTTTCTTCCATGAAGAGTACAAGGTTGAAATCTTGAACCCTAATGCTATGTAATCTTGAGATTAGGACCTCTGAGAAGAATGACAAGGATATATTCTGATAGGATGAATTAAAAGGAGTAAGAAGCAAGATGGGATATCAACGACAGCATTTTCAAAGCAAGGTTTACGTGACAGTTCTTCACAGTAATCATATTACTGCATATTCTTTCTAAGAGTTTTGTGGAAAGAGCAATAATATACTGTAGATAATGTCGCAATACAATTGAGAAGTTATCCTCCCTGGCATGCTTATTTACTTGCTGATTAGAATTCTAAAAGAACAGAAAGTTTATGAGGTAAGAAACAAGTAGACACAATATAATCTGTAATATTATGCCAGATTAATTTGGTTTTCTTGAATATCTCACTGAACAGTATTATAATTATTGATTTCATTCTGTACATATCATTACACAAAAAAACCCCCAACAAATGAAGAACACTGCTGGCTTCTAAACTTGTGGGGAGGAAAAAATTATTATTTTCAATTAATTGACAAAATGTGACTTCAGTGGACTCTTCAGACCATTTACTGCCTTGATGTTCCTTAATGTTCCTAGGTCTTTCACTAGGTGATTTGTGTATTATGCTGTTGAGATTCTTCACTTCAATATTGACTATTGTCAATAAACTGAAAATTACTCTAAAAAGTGTCATAAGGAGAAAAAACTATAAATATGGAATCAACATAAGAGAAAAATCGTAACTTGAAATAAGCAGAAGTGCACAAGGAAAGTGGATGTGAGATAGAGTTGAATCTTATGGTCAATTTATGCTTAAATTAGAATCAAATTATCATTAAAATAATTTACAGAAGACATAGGGCATTGAAACTGGACTGCATGAGAAAATTGTTCTCCATTTCTTGAATTCAACATGAACACCATTGCTGTTCCTAAATTACTTCTGAAGATTGGCTTTTGTATTGTAATGGAATTGTTATGCAAATATGACTTACTACAAAAAATTAGAGCTGTTATGCTGCCCCTTATGGCTTTATGCTAATTTATAAGGAGTTTACTATGACCCCGTGAGTCATAGAAGATTCTGCCCACTGGTGCCCCACAGTCTGTCCAGGGATGGAGATTTGTTCTTATCTGTGTCAGTAAAACAAACAAACAAAGCACACACAAAAACAGAAACAAAAACTTGGTTTGTTCTTTCTGCCTGTTCTTACAGAAGAAGACATCAACTGAAAACATCAGCTTAAAAACCTCTAAACTCTAAGATGCTTAAAATGTAGAAGAAAATCCTGGTATTCAGCAAAGTCTGAACTGTTCTTTAAACTTGCTATTACTCAATATGATGAAGTATTTTATCAAGATCTATATAAGCAGAACCTGATGGATCTTGTCAGACTGAATTATTAAAATTTTAGCAGAAGGGAAAAAAGAAAGCTGATGGATATTTCCACCTCTTCTGGTTGTGATGAAAACCAGTATGTTTAATGTATTTAAAATTAACGTTACAAGAAAATCAGTTCATCTGTACAGACTTGTTTCTTGGTATCCATTTAAAATGACAGTTTAGTGCTGAATTATATCTATTTTGGTGTGACTACTATGCAATCTTATTTTGTTTATCTGTGTAAAATATTTTTATAACTTGTCAAAAATCATATTTTCCTTTTTCTGGTTCATTTATCAGCAAAAATAGCAGATAAGCCAAACTAAAAATAAAATCTGTGTCCACTGGTTGAATGTTAGAAAATTGTACATTCTTTTCACAGGAAAAAATCACGTATATATAGTCCTGTTGTAGATTTGCAGTTTAGGTGTTATCCATGCATAAAAAAAAAAAAAATTTCCCTGCACAAAAAGATGGAATCACCAGAGGTGTTTAGATCAAGCCAAAATATCCTCTGAGAAAGTATAATCCAACATATGTCAACATCAAATAAGATGATCCAGCTGTCAGTTTTGTGATGATGGGAACACTGGAAACCAATCAAAGATCGGAGCAGTGTTACAATTACATTTTTTGTCAATGGATACATCATCATGTTTGAAATATTATACTAAGCTCTTTAAGTTTCTTGTAGAACAACAACATATGTATATAATCACTTTTGTCTGTACTAACATGAAACAACAATACCTTTAAACTCCTATTCATCCAGAGAGAGAAAGTCAATAAAAAGTTCTCATTTTGTCAGAAGCAGGAGTGGAAACAAAAGGTCCTAATGAAATTATCTGTTTACAAAATGCTAAGCGAGGGTTCTCTTGGAAAACTGCCTTAAATCCAATTCTGTTTTTTAATGTGGCTTGGAAAGCTGTCACCTGAAGCTCTTCTGCCTTGTCTTTGCGAATGCAGTGACATGACTTCTCAAAAAACCCCAAAGAAACTAAACCTGAATTAAAAACTGTTTAACTCCCCCATCCCCCTTCCCTCCAACTTTGCTTTGGCTCTCTAAATAGCCCAGGAGAGATAAATCAAAGCCTGAACTGTAACCTTACACTTATATACTTGTTAAGTGACTTTTTTACGGTCTGTTATTGCTGGAAATTGGATTGCTTTTAAACTAATGTTGTCTGGCGGGCAAAAGTGAGTGAAATCGCAAAGCCTGGAGGAACACTAATTACTTGTTTTAATTAGCAGCAACTTTCACTAGAGTATAATCTCCCCACAGGCCACTTTTCGGTAGGTGTGGAAAATTAAAGAAAAAAAAAGGTACATAGAAACAAACCAATAATCTCTTATTTATTCTTAAATGAGAGCTGTGCTCTTATTCCAATGTAGGCGTAGGCTTTAGAGGGAGCTGCTCACTCCAGGGGGAGTGGGGCCTGCAGCACTGGCTGCTTCACTTGGAGACCTTTGGCAATCAGCTGCACAAAGCAGTCCCTTATTTTATGCTGCTACATCATAAAAGTGCTCCTTTTGTTACATTTCCTCCCTTTAAACGGCCTTAATCCTCTTCTTTTCAGTCCAGCCTCTGGTGAATTCCTCAGGGACATCTCACTTGTCACAAGAACGGCAATAGCCCACTTGGCAAATCTTTCAGCCTTTTTTGACTTCTTGGTTTTTATTTTCCACATTAAATCTCACTTTTCATTCCCCTCAACATAGACAAACCCACTTAATGATGACAGATAGAAATTCCTCCACTCTCCCCCATGTCACCACTTTGTTGCTGAGAAGCAACTTGCCAGTCTGGAAATCAAACATAGTTTTCAGCAGGTGGACACTGCTGAAAGTCATGGGCTGAGAAATGGGGAGGCACAGGGAACTTGGCTTCCTGCAGAAAATTAAGTCATCCATGAAACCTTTTCATTTACAGGGCACTGGATTTACAGCTGGTTTTAATGTCCCAAAGAGCTTGAATACAGGTGTTTCTTGTGGAGGGTACATGGGTTTATGTGGCTGGATGATCAACCCAGATGATTATTGCTTTTATTGATGACAAGTGACATAAATTTCAAGGCAGAAGAAAAGAATGAGTACCTCTGTTTTGATTATTGGCTAAAAAAGGGTTAGGAAAAATACTAACATCTTAGTTAAGCACTGTTTGGAGTCGTAAGAGCATGGTAAAGCTCATTAAAAATGTAAATATATGTTGAATTATAGAAGATATACTCACATATAACCTGGATCTATATTAGATATAGGGATCCCTTTAATCTCATAAATTAGGAAACAAAAATTTGTCTTTTAAGAACAAAAAAGAGAATGTTCTCATCATTTGTGTTACTTTACATTGAGCTGACTAAACTTCTTGAAACAACATGACTTCAGCATTTTACTAAAATTTCAGGTCTTACTAAACTCTAGAGCTATGCCAACTTTTGTCCCTTGTCTGGAAAGGACACATTGAATTGAATTTTTCATCTATCATTTATTTTTGTCTCTTAAGTGAAGACACAACATGCAACAAAAGGAGAAATATTTCTTAATTAAATGTAAATATTTACATGCTAACCCTTTTTAGCTGGAATTTGAAAAGGACAACACAGAAACATGTTCTCTAATGATACACACTTCTGTGTTTATGTATACACATATATGTACACATACATGTATACTTTTGAGACAATGTAGAAATCAGTCTATAATATCAAAGTTGTTGAGACGAATCATGACGTCTCTATCAGTGGAGTAGAGAGCACAGGAAGAATATGCTTCCAGAAATACAGCTTACAGATGCTGGAGTGACAGCTGCCACCTCCTGATAAAAGTATTCATCTTTTGGTCTTAGTTAATCTGATGCAATGATATAGAAAAAAAAAAAAAAAGGCAGCACTTTTAACTACTGCTTTTCATTTGTCTTATATTCTACCTTGCAAAGTTGCAAAGCTCGTATTATAACGTCTTTATGTGAAAAGTGTTTTACAGCTTTATCCTTTTGTTACATTCTGTCACATATAGGCAGGATTGCCACATTTTGTAATATACTCCAAAACACACTTTGTGGTGCATTTCAGGCATGAAAGCAAATAACTGCTTTTGTAAAAAAACCCCAAACCAAAACAAACAAAATCCCCATGTACAGAAGCAAAAACCCGCACAAGCTAGGGAGGAAATAAAAATCACAAGAGCAAAAAACTGAAAGCACCAAGAAAAAGCTCTGGACATTATCACACAATGGATTCTCATTTGTGCCATTTTTGCCTAAGAAGGAAGTGTCATTCCTTAATAAATAACATTTTTACCATCTGGGGAAAAAAAAGGAAGGATACGAGTTGAAAGATATTCACTGAGCACATTAAAGCAGCATTCTTGTCATTGTGAATACACATGACCAACCCGCGTCCTCAGTGAGAGGTGAGAGACAGTTTTGGGTAATAAGGCAAGGAGAATTACAAAATGTATTTAATAATAACAGTAATCATAATCATCATCATCATCACCATCATCATCACAACAGCAACAATAATAACAACAATAATAATGATAACAATAATAACAACAGCTATTACTACTATTACTACAATAACAACAACAACAGCAACATTAATAATCTGGTTTCTTTGCCCGCACTCCTCAGGATGATTTTTTGGCTGGATTTGGCAGTGTTTTTTACCACGGTAGACATTTGCTGGATTTCATTTTCTCTTTCTCTGCCTCCCTGAGCTGGCTCCAGCGAGCTGGTTTTCTGGAAGACAGAAACTGAAGGAAGGAGAGATTTGAAAGAAAAAAGTAAACATTACCAACAAAGACTATAATTGAAAGGGGCTTCGTGAACAAGGGGTGTTGTCGGAAAGCAAAATAGGAGAGGGTGGGGCTGCCTGGGGCTCTTTGTCTGCATGCACACTGGAGCTGCCTGTTGTGCTGCATTGTACTAGGCAGGAATTTACCATCTCACAAGCAGGCTAATAGCTACCTCTGCAAACAAATCGAACTATAAAGCTTAAATATTTATAGCTATTTATGACTCCATTTTAACTATTAGTGGCCACCTCTACCTTCAAGGCCTAGGGGTTTTAATTTTTTTTTTAATTTTTAATTTTTTTTTTCCTTTTAATTGATGGGTTGTACTAATTGCTTGTTAGGCTACTGAGCACCACTCCTGTAGCTGTTCTGTGCATGTTCTGCCACCCAGAAGTGACTGAGGGAAAATAACACTACTACAGTTACTTGTCATATTTACAACACAGCAATAATTTAGAACCTAAATTAGAGCAGTTTCAGATTCCCTACCTGGATGGTTAGAAATATTTTAATTTTTTTTTTTTCATTTAGGTTTCCTGCAAAGCTTTTTTTTCATAAATTTGGTGTCACTTGACATGCATAGAACAGAAACAGGGAAAATACAAATGGAAAAGAGAAGAAGAGACATGAGGCTTTAGAGAGTAGATAGTTACTGCTAGTTAGTTGCTTGGATGTGTTTGAAGCAGTTTGTGCAAAGAAATACATATTGTGTAACCATTGCAAATGTTAAGTCTTGGAAATAATATCAGGAACAGCTTTCATTAGATCACTTTTAATCTAATCTATATACTTATGGGATCTAAACAGAGATTTCAATACAGCATACACACCTACAAATTTTCCTTGATTGCATAAGCTTAAGTCACTTCTTAATATTTTGAAGCTATAGCACGTGCATCAATAAAACAAGAAAAAGTAAGCCAATGAAAACTTAGTGTAATAGTTAAAGCAAATCACATACTAAAAAATCCCGTGGAAAATCTTGATTACATTTTGAAATGTCACAATGTTTTCTTTTGCCAAGGCGTAGTTTCCTGACTATCTTACTATGGTGAAGTGTTTTTGTTAATACATGTTCTCTTTTACCATAACAACCTCATGACTCTGGGGGGAATCTCACCACTTAAAATTGTACCTTAAGAAAATAAGAGATTGGTTAAAAGGATGTGGGGAAGTTTTCACTTCGTGGAAGGCTTTGCTTTTAGACATTTCTTTTTTGTTTGTATCTTTTTTAAGGATAGAAAGATCCCAAGTGTCATACGTCAATAAATCTTCTCTCTTCTCTCAGTACAGCAGCTATACTTCAAGAAAGGTCGTGATAACTACCCTGCAAGATCAGTATACAGCTCTGTAGTTGTAAGCAAAATTGCTCAGTGTGGAGGACACAGAGATGTGGATTTGCTGCAAAAGTACTAAGTTAAACACTTTCTTTTCTGTGATGCAGTGTACTCACATGGTTATATGTTTGAAGGGTCAGTCTCTGAAGCATCCTACAAATTGGTAAGTGCTGGTATGTATGAAATGGCATTTTTAATATGAGAGAAGAAACTGCTTCTCATAAGTTTAATAGAAAAGTGCTAATGTTCACTTTCTGTACTTCTACATAAGCATTTTACATCTACATCGAGTAATGTCTTTATTCCACCTAAGAGAGTTGTCAGGAAAATAAAATGATCACTTGTTCTGCATTCCACAGTGATGTATTTAAATATTTCTTGCTTAGTACTTACCAGTGAATTCAGAACAATTCTTAATTTTAACTTCCTGTTGACCTTTTCCTTTTTCCACCATTCTCAAATTACTAAATAGGAACTGCAGGAAACATAGCGGCCAATAAATGGTAACCAAAAGAAGACAGTACATACACACTTGCCAGTTAGTAAGCATTGACTAAGGCTATATGACATATTTGTGTAAAAACATGTGACTTTACTAGTTTGAAGATTTGTATCAAGCAATATTCAATTCTAAATGGAGAAGTAACACAAAAGAAGGGTTTACCAAAATTTGCTTCCTAAAATGTGTTCGTATTATGCCAAATTGGACGTCCTTCTAAAAAGTTATGTAAAACTATAGGCAGAAGAATTTATTGTGTGACAGTTATAGTTTCCACTACGCCTGAAATCAGAGAACATACTGATAATGCTCCATCATGTACTTAAAATCTAAAAAGGCCTATTATCTTTTTAATAGTGTCTGAAGTATCACTTATTACCTTCTATATGAATTTCAGAATTTTCCTGAGTATTTCTTATATTTCCTCAAATAATAATAATAAAATAATCATCCTCTACATGAAGATTTGTAACATCTGTGATGTCCTTCTCTTAGCTGCCTAAGTTCCTTTCTTGTTACTATCAGGACCTGGAAAATCCAGAGACTAGGAATAGCTAAACTATTTGAGAGAGAGCTGGATTCAATATTTATCAATCATTGGGACAGGCTTTAATTATAAAGTGTTTAAATAAAGTTAGTTGCTGATCAAATATGTCGTAATGACTGATAGGAATTGTAGTCCACTCACTCACAGACAGCTATCGGGGTCATCAGGACTCTGGAGGCTACTACCTTGCAAGAGCATAAAATAGAATTCAGGTTGTGAAAGGTAATATCCTTTAGGTTTTCATCTCTCTAATCTGAAGCCTTTGGGAATTAAAAATTGCATATTTCATTTATGGTGGCCCTGGAGAAATGATCGCCTCACAATTCTCTCATGACCTTCAGGAAGTATAAGCATCCTACGTATTTGACTTTTTATTCTGGAAGGGAAAACAAGAAGATGTAACTAACTGCAAGGTTCACAAGCTGGTAGCTGGCAGATCTTTATACAAAATTTGGAAACATTGAGGGTGCCAAGAACCACAGATTCTACCCTTCACACTCTAAGCATTGAGAAAACCCTCATCACCATGAGAAAATTCTTATCACTGTGAACAAGCATGAAGCACACATAAAGTACATATTTTTGGGAACATGAGCTCCTGAGCTTGGAGGAGGAAGGAACCTTTTCTGTTGCAGGTAGTTATTCTGTAACTTTGCAAAGAGAAGACAAATTGTCCCATTAGCAGTGGAACAAATTGGACATGGTTTCTTGAGGAGTTTGATAGGGTTTTTAACAGCAGTAATTACCACTGCACCCCTCCTATTCCCATACTGAGATGATGACTTTAGGAACTAATTCTCACCTACCACCTACCCCTTTGGCAACAAGAACATCTTGGTAGGTTTTGTGCTATGGAAGCGCTGATCCTGCACTGAGAGTCTGAGAGCTCTGCTAACTGATAGTCTTGTACTACAGGAATAAGTTGGGTCTGTCTTCTGCACCCACTAATTTTCAGGAAACTTCAAAGAAGTATTTTTTAATCTTTTGTCTGAAATTTCTCTGGAACCTGTTGAAACCATACAGCTGGTCAAAAATCACTAAAGGGGAACTACCAGGCACACAGATGGATGACACAGCCTTATTTTCCTGGAAACCAGGCTATGTCTTCAAATTCCAGCTTCTGTTGCTGTAGTTATTTTCTCACATGCATAAAACACGTCAGTTAGTGACCTTCACAAAGTTCAACTAAGTGACTTGGATGAGACATAGTAAAACATGTTCTTCAGTGTCTAGCAAGAAAATGAATTCTCTCATTCTGAATGATTACCTGTTGAATGCTGCTTTAAGCATATCTGCAGAACATAGCTTCTTCCTACTAAATATAGCAGAGGTTTTTTTGACTTAACTAGTTATCTTGGAAAAAGAGGCTTGTCTTTTACCTTTTGCTCACCCACCTCCTTCACTTATGAGTGATATTAAACCCATTTGCCTGCCTGTCAGCTTGTCACACACAAGTTTACATCTATACTCGTGCACTTATCTAAATCTACAGCCCTTATACACTAAATGCTTTCATAGAGCTTATTTGTAAAAAAAGACCACCCTGCTCTTTCTTCAAGATTAATATTTGTCATAAAGCTTATAAGAGATCAAGCAACTACTCAGCCAGTTCTCTTGAAGGAATAGACAGGTCTTTCTTTTTCTGTAAAACAATTCCCATGCAGATCTGAGCATAGTGAACTACATATGCATATTGAAGAGAATTTTTTTTTTATAAGACTTTGGGCTAAAGGATTTTTGTGGCCGAGGTTGCTCCTAACAGTTCCCTCCTTCTCCTTGTCTTTAAAATCTTAAATGTTCTGTATTGGCTGTCATAATGCATCCTACTTAGGTAAAGTTTCTTAGGTCTGGTGGTTTCATATGAATGAAAATATTACTGATTTCAACCGAAAATACTGTGTTGTCAGGAAAAGCCCATTTCATGATTATATGAAGCCTTCATTTCCAGTATATTTGAAAAAAATAACAGAGTAGAAAATAACATGCAAATGAAAAAGAAATTCTTCCTATTTTAATTGAACAGCAACAAAATTAATCTACCTCTAGTAATTCTGGAAAGTTACTACTCTTTGTTTATAAAATGGACGGTTCTACAGATATATCTTACTGCTGGAAGGAACCCCACTGAACCCTCTGAGCAGTGGGAAGAAAATTTGGCTCAGGGGCTTCTATGAGCTCTAGTTAAGAAGTGAGTGATAGAAAGGATGAGTCCATTTTAAGAGTGAACTTGAAAATTTTCTTCAGAGGTGTAACATTCACATGCCAGAGTAAATATCACAAAGCGTCTTTTGCTTCTGAAACTTAACTGCTGTCATAATGACCATCTGTTGGCTGTAGGTTCCTAACATTCCCTGACCTATGACATTTATGACAAATTACGCACCAAAGTGCTAGAGACATCTTGTTAAAATGAAGCCTGAGGCCCACAAGTTCTAACCCCTTTTGTCTTTAAAAGCATGGGTTAAATGGGAACAAGAAGTAGTTTAGACAGAAAACAGACATGGCCATGGCTAAAAGGAAATGAAATCCTAATCCCCTAACCCTTTGACTTTTGCAGCTTGCTGCACAGCAATGTGCTTTCAACCATTAAACTACCTTAACCTTCTGAAGAGTCAAATCAGTTCAAATTGAGTGAAAATTTGCACATTACCACACAATCTTTGATTGATTCCTGTTTGAAAATTTTATGGAAGACAACTATTTAATGCAATGCTTTTAACCAACAAAACATGTTTCACAGTCACTTCCAGTACACATAATATTTGGTGTCATATAAAAGCAATGTGAAGGAACACTTTTCAAAGTCACAAGTTAGTCCATCTGTAAAACCCAGTGGTGTCAGTTAGATTTAGACAGATCTCTACAGTTTCTTTAGGGCTTGCTAATATGTACAGGAATTAAAAAAATATGCTTGTTCTTTTTAACTCTTTCTTTGATGCATTCACCAGCTTATCCTGTTGTGTTGCTTCTGGATTTTTAGCTTAAAGGCTGCAGAAACTCAATTCTTGTTTCAAAATGTTAAGTTTCATATATACATATATATATATGTATATATATAAATAAATATATAAAATTGAATTATGGACCTTACTTAGAAGAAATATAACCTACATTAAAGTGAAAAGGGAAAATTGCAATATTTTATCTAATCAGTGCAAAACCTCTCAAGTTCTAGCAAATGATACAAAATAAATATCATAAACCAAATAAAAAAACCCTATATGTTCACATTATATTTGTAGCACTTTGCATTGGAATGTCGAAATAGTAAAACAGCACATATGGATGCTTTGAAACAAACACCTGTTGAGGTTTCAAAATAAAATTAATATTTATATTTTTTTCTCTTATCTAGAATCTCAATTGAAATAGCATAAGCCAGGACATTGAAAAAAAAAGTGTCACAAAATAATTCCTATTGTAAGTTTCTGATTAACACATGAAAAAATATTATGTGGGGCTAGGATATACAGGATTAGATATCTAAAATCTCCATAAATGCTTTTAAAAACTCTTTTCTACTATATACCATGACCTTTATATTAGATAATGACCTGTGACAACAAAGTAGGCATTACATGATAACATTATATGACTACAGGATGGTGTTTGGTCAAATCACTGTAACACTTCAGTATCTAAGCAATGAGTGCATACACCACCAGCTTCATGAGCAGAAACCTCCAGTCACCTAATTTTGCTGCATAAAGTCTGCTAAACCTGCATCCCTACAGGCTTCTGTTACCTGGGTTTTTTTCCTCTTGCATCTTCAAAAAGGTGGTTTTGTAGCTCTGTGATGTTTCAATCATTTTCCAGGCTGCAATGATTGACTTTGTCTTAGACTATATCTAGCCATTGACTTCTTTCAAAAAGTTGTGCCATCCTGAAATGAATGAAAACTGCCAAAATGTGTATTGGCAGGAAGGACAGTTTATTTTGACTTGCTTGCCCACTGGAGGATGAACTGGGATTATCAGCTAAGCTGGTAAGGAAAGAAAGAAAAAGATCATACGAGGAAAAGTTGCATGTAAAACAAGAAATCAAAAGAACATGATGGATACATCAGACTCATAATTCAGGCAAGAGTTTAAGCAAGTGTGAAAATCACTCTTTCTGCATTTTCAGATTAAAGGCTTTGTTTAAACTGGTTATGGTTTTAATTTATTTCTGTTAGAAAAATATCAGATGCGATCTTCATCTCCATAAAGGCGAAGTAACCTTAATTTTCTGCCACATTGATTTACACGGAAGGAAATTCAGGGACATACAACTTAACTAATGCCTGGGAAATTGTTACCTATAGAGGTAAAATGCGTATAGAGTACTTTTATCTAACTTTGAAAATACAGACGAGACAGTAAATTATTTTCTTGTCTAACAAGGGTCTATAAGATTTTCTTAAAATTTTCATTCCACAACAGTGTAAAAGGAAGAGTTTGATTGATTCTTTCACCAAGGAAGAAAAGGGGAAGAAAGGGAAAAGAAATAGGGGCTGAAACCAGGACAACTGACAGCTCACTGAGCTCAGGGAACATAGTGAAAAGAAGATTTGGATTTTACTCTTGTACTACCAGTTTTCACTTTCCAGTGATTACTTCTTTGCAGAAACAATTGTGTTGTGGCAGTCAGAATACTTGAAAAGCACAAGCACAAAACAACAAGCACACAGCACAACAAGTAAACAACACAAGCACAAGGAGATGGTGATAAAGCTTAATTCTATAATTATTAATTTCTGAAAATAGAATGGCCACAACTGCTGAGAGTTAGGCCCAGACCCACTTTGAACCACTGAGGCATGAATCTCAAGCTTGTCTTTCATGTTGTCCAATGATTGTAGAGAACACCAGCCAATAATTCTGATTTTGATCATAAAATGTTCTTGGAGGCTGGGAAAATTTTTATATTCAACTTTCTGTGTTTTTCCTTTCTCCTCCCCACTATTCCTCAGATGTTTCATTTTGATGATCTGTATTTTTTTAAATCACCATAAAAATCCCAGTCTAAGCTTATTATTGAATGGAAATAAATTAATATGTTTGAGCAATTCTAGGGTGGAGAGACTTCAAGCTCATTTAATTTAACTCTTAGATTAATTACAGGCTTCTCACATTCTTAGGCAGAAAAACAAATCAGTACTGGACACTTAACAGATGAAATGCCTCAGTAACTTCGTCACTGACAAAGTACATTTCATTTGACCCCAGATACTGAGCATGAAAAGCCATGGAACGACACCAGAAAGAGTACAGCCACACACTTGACAGGGCAAGCACAAGAAATGGATAAGAAATGGACAGAGAGAACTTCTTCTACACCCACACTAGAGCCAATGCCTGTGCTATTCTGTCATCTAGTCTTTTGAATCACCAAGAGCCCATTATATCTAGCTTACCACAAACACTCCTAAAAATTTCTGTGTGTGTGTACATAACACTTTGATCTTCTAAGTAGCTTATTCATATAGACTAGGAGTTCTCTTTTGCTCAAGAGATATCAAAATATGAATTTTAGTATCTTTACTTTCTGCGTCCTCTGAAAGGCTTATCCAAGAGGTTTGACGTCAAAATTTCGTGGAACAGACCACAAAAAACTTTGTCATTGTGTAAAACACCTCCAACTGACTACCCTAAATCAGAATTTAAAGGCACTGAAAAATATGGGACATTGATTATGTTTAGAAATTGCTTTCTTTATGCATCTACTGCATCTATGCATTTACTGTGGTGTTCTAAATTATTTTGTCATGAAATGTTTGGAAGTAGAGAAGACATACTACTTTTTTTTTTCTTTGCATGTTTTAAAGACATCTATATCAATAATGAACATATAAACTTAAAGGTATGCAAGCCATGGAGGAAAAATAAAACAGCTTTCTATGTGAGAAATAGTCCTCTAACTATTGTGATTACAGCATTAATTATGAGTTATGCATACCAGTTCAAACTGCCAACAATTAAGACATTAAAGTCATTACAAATACTTACCAGAGAAAACTATTGGTAGTAAGGATCAGGATTTTATATATATTCCTGTCTCTAAAAACACAATAATTAAATTAATATTAGTAAGGAGACTTATTAATAGATTTACATTTTCTAAACAAGTTAAAGAGCTTCCTCTCCAGAAGTCAAAGAAATTTGTTTGGATGCCTGACCAAGAGTTGGATTTCAGTTTTGCAAACACTACTCCATACTTTATTACAAATGATCTTTGCAAAACAAATCTCATTAAGCTGTCATGGCCCTTCCCTCACCATGTTTTTTTGTAATCTACTAAATACACCAAAGCAACCTTGCTGCTACCTGCAAATAGTAGCAATAAAGACTCTACATGCCGTGTGTAGACGTAACGGGTAACAAAAATTCTTCCATACAGGTTTGAAGCTCTTTAATAAGACTTATATGAGCAGGTTAGCTCTTCCTGCACCCACTACGATTCTTGACCTCAAAAGACATTCAATACAACCAAAGGCAGGACATGTTACAACAACTGCCTTGGGCTTGTCCCATGTGGTAGATAACAGCGTTATTTTTCAGATCTGTGGGTCAGATACTGCTGCAGAAGAGCACTGAGGTCATAAAGCATGTTACAGTTTTCCCCCATCACCCATTTGAGCTCCTCTGTCCTAAGGGCTTCTTCTGAAATCTTGGCTGCTCCAGCCATGGTCTGTTTGTCTCAGAAGCCTCTGCCAAGAGAGGTGCTTTGTTAAAGCACTGGTTTTGCAAAATGTTTTGCACAAAGAATTAATGTTCTTGCTATGGTGGAATTTTCTTCTCAAAATCTCAAACTGGTTTTGCCCACACTACTGATTTAGCTGGAAAGCAGTAAGAAGGACACAAAGCTGACAGCTTAAGATGTGCAGTTTCTGATTTCTCTTAGAAAAAGTAGTTAAACTGTCCATTTCCAAAAAACAGTTTCCAGGAAAAAAAAGAAAAAAGCAAATAAAGCAAAAAAGCCCAAACAAAAAAACCCCAAACAACCCTCTAACCAAGCCAAGCCATCACCATTTCAACATTATTTATAACCTTAAAACTTTATAACACAGAAATCCTGAAATAAAACCAGAGTGAATAGCTACCATGTTATTTCAATGGTCTCATGTTACTGGGTAATATTTTGTTAAAACTAGAAAGAGATACTTAATGGAATTTGCAGTATCCATACTTAGACTTATGGCTTATCCAGGAGATCACAGCATTGTTCACACTTAATGATAAAACCCTAAAGGAACTTCATGGGTTCCCTTCCCTTAATCTCCTTATCTTTGCATAAAGAAATAAAAGGACTTTTCGCACCCTCTCCCAGCAATGATGGTAAATTTACTGAAAATACTGTAGACACTGCCTATGAATAACTGATGTCAACATATGCTTGAAAATCATATATCTATCCTGATATGGAGAGAACAAATACCCTGTAATTTTTGTATCAAAAATAAAAAACAGGCAGTGAACATAGAAAAAAGCTGAGTATCACAGAGATCTAAATTTATGCTCTAGTCAGATTGTGAAACCAGTCATTTCACAAAATGACTGAAAATAGTAGAGAAAAATTACATGAGATGTTACTTGCCAGTTATTTCAGGTTTTTACTGAAGTAACACTGGAAATTTTCTGCATCCATATAATTTTAAAACATATTTTATATTTATTTTAAAAGTTATCAAAATTAACTGTACTTTTTCTGGAAACAACTTTTGCAGTTAAGACTAGCCTCATGCAGGCTATTGTATTTTCGAATTTTTTTAGTGGTGCTCTATCTACCTATTTTACATATCTCTGAGATACAATTACATTTTACAAAATCCTGATATCTATCCATTGAAAACTAGACAAAGGACTCTCAGAGCATGGGGAACAAGACAGGATAATTCCCAAAGTATCTTTGTAGTGTGATTCCACCTCTCTCTAAAATGGCAAACAGGTTATTTTTGGTTCTGATTACAATCACATGCTCTAAAGCATGTAATCTGTAGGAATGTGGTCAGGTGCATTGACTTCACAACTTTCCCACCTGAAGTGTAATTGGTTGTCTTTTATCAGTGTTTTTAATGTAAAATATGGGCTGTGAAGTCTTCCTTCATTGTTCACAGGAAACTGGCATATATAATGTCAGACTTCTGGGGAGCAATTCCAGGTGATAGTTACCTGGCCGAGGACTGGTTTGGATAGAGAAACCTAGTGCTCTGGAGGAATTTGCAGAGACTTTAGGTCTGAAAACTAGCTTATGCTAGTTTTAATGCCTACTGAGAAAAGCTGTGGTCTAAAGGGGATACATTGGTACAACAGGGGTGGAGGGAGAAGTGTTGAACACCACAGGCAGCCACACTGTATAGACAGCTGATGGTCATTAACAAAAAAGAACTTACCTCAGTGTGCCACAGAGCCTTCCAACTCCCTTGGTAGACAAATATCCAGGTCCCATCACAGCAGTATGGTCTCCCATCTGTGATACAGGTCTGTATTTAATACTATAATATGTGTGTTACACTGGCTTGATCTGAGGAAGATGCATTTTTTTTTTCATGGAACCAGGGTGAACTAAGGTTATAAAAGATTTCTGAGATCATGTCCGTGTTAAATTCAGATCCCTTTATGTCTTCAGCACAGGGAGGAGAGAAATTAGCTGAGTACTATGCCTTTGTATCTCAGATACAAAACTAGGATGCAAAATATTGAGATATGGTTGCTGATACAGGGAAAGAATGAAACAATAGCCCCTCTCTGTCTCTAAGTGATTGAATGAAACAAACAGAAAAGAAAAATCATAGAATCATAGAAAGTTAAGCATCATCTAATCCCAAACACCCCTGCCATTGGCAGGGACAGCTCCCGGTCAGCTTGTTTGTTCAACCTGGCCTTGAACACTTCCAGACTTGGGGCATCCACAACCTCCCTGGGAAACCTGTTGCAGTACCTCACCATCCTCACAGTAAAGAATTTCTTCCTAATAGCCAACCTAAATTTCTCCCCTTTCAATTTGTACAAATTGCTCTCCTTGTCCTATCCCTACAGTTCCTGATAAAGAGTCCCTCTCCAGCTTTCCTGTAGACCCCCCTCAGTTATTGGACAGTTGCTGTGAGGTTTCCATATAACCTTTCCTTCTCCAGGCTGAACAGCCATAACGATCTCAACCTGTCTTCATAGGAGAGATGCTCTGGTCCTCTTATCAACTTCTTGGCCCTCCTCTGGACTTGCTCCAACAGTTCCATGTCCTCCTTCTGTTGGGACACCAGAACTGTACACAGCACTCCAGATGGGGCCCCACAAGAGCAGAGCAGAGGGGCAAAAGCACCTCCTTTGCCCTGCTGGCCACGCTCCTTTGAGTGCAGCCCAGAACACGTTTGGCTCGCTGGGCTGCAAGCGCACGCTGCCGGCTCATGTTGAGTTTTCATCAACCATCACCACCAAGTCTTTCTCCTCAGGGCTGCTCTCAGTCACTTCTCTGCCCAACCTGCGGGTGTGTTTGGGATTGCCATGGCCCAAGTGTAGGACCTTGCACTTTGCTTTGTTGAACTCCATGAGGTTTGCACAGGCCCACGTCTCAAGTGTGTCAAGGTCCCTCTGGATGGCATCACTTCCCTGCAGCGTGTCAACTGCAACACACAGCTTGATGTCACACCAGCAAACTTGCTGAGGGTGGTCTCAGTATCACTGTCCACTTCGCTGACAAAAATAAAACATGAAAAGTTTTTTCAGGGCTGTTAAAGCTTTACAGTGTATTAAGAATGGAAAAAATAATCTTCATGCAGTATATTTGCAGATCCTTAGACGAATCCCTTAGAAAACAGTTTTAAAAAAAGAACAAAACCCTGAAATTATAAATCAAGCTATAAATGCCATACTGCCATGGAAAATATATCATAACTGGACAACTGTTTAGAAAGCATTCTTCATATATCTCCAAAGCTAAAAAAACATAAAAAAAAAATTAATGAAATATATCTAAGTACTTGTCAAATTTTCACAAAGGTGAGATGATCACTTTTTGAACCTGACAGAGACTGAATCCTACTCAACCAGAATGATAAAAGAGATCCTGAACAGCTTACACACAAAAATATGTAACATTTGTTAATACATGTCTCAATGTCCACTGTGATAAGAAAAAGCAGACTGTATTAGCTGAGCACACCAGATACAAGAGTTGTGACCCTTTTGCATGTAAAGGGCTATGTTCATTTTCCAGGTAATAAGAGACAACTTTTCAGGCCTACTATAGTTCATCATCAGAATCAACAAAGTTTCATCCTCGACTTCATATTTGGGAACTTATGAAATACAGTAGTGTCTGACACTCTAGTTCATTCATTAAAACACTCATCTGGTCAGCTAAAATCACCTAATGGATATTGCCTATGCAGCTTATGTGTACTGCATATGGATGAATTGTAGATCTATTGCATAATCTGTAGGCTGCAAAATTGCTGTTTAAAAAAGAATACAGAACTTGGAATTTTGTAAGTTATCACAGGCAACCATGTCACTTATCATTGATTTCACTTTACCTTGCAAAAAAAACCCCTGGAATTTTGACTTTACTCTTTTTTCATTGTCCTGATATTTTACAAAAATTCTTTCTACTAACAAGACAGAAACTAAAAAATCTGCATGCCTAACTACAAGGTTCTACTATCAAGAGCTAAAAGGTCTGTTCCTATAGCTCATGCTGATTAAGTTAAAACAATACAACCCCCTTTTCTATTTCACAGTAATTAAAATGTTCATTTGCTAAGAAATTTTACCACTTTCCTTAAAAGCTTTGGATTTCAACATGTAAATATCCGATGTGAAGACCAGCAGCCTCACAGTGGGATATGAAATCTGTGAGCCTGGATAATACCTTTAAAACATTCAGAAGTGACAACAAAATATCTTTTTTGGACATGCCAGAAGGAGTTAACTGTGATTAATTGCTTTTTACTCCAGCTCATTTCACAATTAAGATTTCTGTCAAGGAATTGTCAGTATAAAACAATATATCAAAGTATAAATATCACTAACAAAATGGCACAGGAAGATATTCTGTGACTACCTAGAACTGAAAGCATTTTATTGAAAAAGTCCTTATTTTGTTTGGCAGTCATCCATGACCTCCTACTGTTGACAAAACTAGCAGCAATTGCTATTTGAAGTGTACCAGAAGATGATCCTGCTCAGCAGAAGCTGCTGCTTTAGAGCATTTAGAGGATTTATCTCTAAATTAATATTTTCACCTAACACTCTCACTATAGACCTTACATAATCTTTAAATTATAGGAAAATGCTAGAAGGTTGTTCTGAGATTCGGCAGCTGAAGTAATGCTGGAGATTTATAACTCTCTGAAGTCGACATTTGTGACTGACCTACAGCACACCAGGGCTGCTATTTCACTTTCCTGATTCATGATAAGTGCAGCTGTCTCCAAATAAGCCTCCAGAGCCCATTAATGCCCAGTTCACTCCCTTATGGTAAATATGCACATATCTAGCTTCACTTTTTAATGCTCTGTTGCTGTTGAATAGAAAATTGGGTTTTCTATTTCCTTCTTTAAAAATAAATTTTTCAATTATCCAGGTAGAGTTGACTTTAAAAACTCTAGATCATACATTTATTTTTTTGTCTAAATAAGTATTAAAGAAAAAATGCTATTTATACACTAAAGACTGCAAAATCATATTTCACTTGATTGATGAATTTTTTATCTCTCTTAGTGTAGTCCCCGAGCTTCCTTTCCCCTAGCTTCCTTGCATTTGTTGTGTGAAGCACATACAACTAATTAACAAAATGATGATATGAAGGTAAATATTAGAAATAAAGAGAATACACATTCATACAATGTTAAAAAAAGCTCCAATGCATTTGTCATCCCTGCTTCAATTTGTTTTTCATTAATAAAATATACATTGTTTTCCATTTGGAAAATTTACTAGTGGCAGCACATTTAGCACACAGCTTTGTCTCTTTAGTCTTTGTTTAAGCACCAGCGATGGGTTTTTTGTGCCATTGTCTGATCTGTCAAATTGGATGAGCATGTGTGTTTAGGGGTGCAAAGATGTGCGGCCACATCTGCTGTGCAAAGCCGTGAACTCACAACTCTCCCCACCATTACAATGTGTTGCACTCTGAGCTCCTTTGTTGTGATGGAGCTGCTGGTGGTTGCGTGTCTGAAGTGTCACAAGTGTCAGGCCTCATTATGGTCATGATAATCACTCTAAAACAACCACTTATTTTGACCATTTAATATTGAAGGGTAGGAAATTAAAGGCTAGATACCTAATAGGTTTTGTGATATTCAATTGATTGTACATTGGAATTCAAAACCACAAAGCAAAAAATAAAGAGGTCTGTTAAAAGAATAATGTCTTTTGTTCATCTACAGAATAGTTTTTTAAATGATACCAATAACAGCATGCAAACATTTGACAAACCATTTAGATGGTGTTTTAGCAAGTGATCAATTTCTTCTACAGAATTATTTCTGTAGAGTTATAGAACAGGAGATATTTAACACACCACAAAGATTCCTTAAGCTTGTTTTTATTCTTTTTCCACATTTATATCTTACAAATTCCATTGTCTTCAGCACTCTACTGGTCTTAGCATTCAGTGTTTATGTTAAAAAGAAATAGATCTTTATTAGTATTCGGATCACAGGCTTTATATTAACTGATTACAGAAACAACAGCTGTCAAATTTGAATCAGAATATTTTTGAGTTCTTCAAAGTTAAATGGAGTTCAAAACTGCAGTTTTGGTTTTAGGTATATCTATATGATAGTTACATTATCTTTCAGTCACTACTTGATTTAACAGTTAATTTTATTTGTAAAAGTGAAAAAGTAATGACTTCAACAGGAAGGTGGAAATTCATGTGTGATATAGAAACATGAATTCTGTCAGAAATTCAAATATTTGAAGGCATTGGTGTTCCACATTGAATTTTTCTGAACACATTTCTTACCTATAAATCATATCTTAGACTTTTATTTTTCTTCACAAAGTTACTTCTCAGCAAATGTGTGTTAATGGTTTTGGAGAAATTTTCACTACAGTCAAGTTATGAGTGATGATCACTAATTAAAGAATACAGCTGATGATCTTTATGAAATTATGCTTACACAAAACCTACATCTGTTTTCACTCTAATAATACTCTGCAGTCCACCACAGGATTAATCAATTCTAATCTAGATGGGCCTTTTTAGAGACCTTAGACCTGTATGGCCTCATTAATTCAGATGGTACGTGACAGTTCAGAGGTTTCTTAAACCAGCCATAATCTGCAAAAACAGACTTCTGTGCCAGTTTGAGATGCACACTGTTTTCAGGTTAGAATTCCTGTCTTCTACCTGAAGTTAATGGGCAGCAAAATTAAATTAAATGGACTAAGTTTTCATCCTGAATTTTAGGGAATTATACACAGCAGTACTCACTCACAACACAACAAAGGGTGAGAAAGTTTACAGGACCACCTTTATAAAGCTCTAGTGTCATCCAAAATATTTCATGTCCTATAAAAAAGCATAAGAGAAGGCAAAAGATATGAAAATTAAGTAGAGAAATACAGAACAGCTCAAATATACACTGTCTTAAGTTTGACCCATTTTATTTTTCCTATAAACTAACCAACCAGAATTGCTGTTCTACATAGGCAATGTTTGTTCACTTTTTTCCATCTGTCTGTGAACCTTTAACACTTGTCATTTGTCTGAGGTCCTGTCCTCCTCTTTTACTGACACCCCTCTTATACCTTTCCAATAAAAAATAAACCTCAGTTTCTCTCAGCAGGCATGACACCCTCTGTAAAGGTGTTAGTTACTTTCCTCTGAAGAATAAGTGAACCCTGTCAGGGATAAAAAATGAATTACCAGGTGATAACACTACTATCTCCTCTACAGCTAGTCTGGAAATATAAGTTTAAACCTTTAGGACATAAAAACCCACTAACTAGTACACAGTTAGCTAAATATACACAAGATTCTTTATTTTTGTCTATGTCAAACATCTGAAGGATATATAGAAAAATATTATAGATGCATTGTCATCACTTTGCTCTCATGCATGGACTTGGGAAGGCAGCACAGTGCTGTGAATGATGTCACTCTGAAACTGTGCATGACCACTTTAGCCAGAGAGTAAAACACCTCCAGAGAACACCTTTTAAAAGCACTGTTCCTTTAATGTCCTATTTTCATGATCAATGAGTTCAGTACCCCGCAGTAGAGTCCCTAAAGAACAGAGTGTAGCAAACTTTCCTGGCCATAGCCCTAAAGAAAGTTTTATTCTAGCTCATTGAAACAGAACCGTATTTAACTCAATGAGAGAATAACGATTAGTTAAAAACCATATATTTCAGCTGCCTTAACATGTGAAGATCTGTGCCCTTGAGATCCTGAAATGATAAGAACTGGGTTACAAGTAACTCAGAGGCAATCTTGCTCTCTGCTTTGATGACTTTAGTAATAAACTTTTGCTAAAATAAATAGAACAACTTATGCCAAAAGGGGTTAAATGCCACAGAAAGTTCAGATCACCTATGAAACTTCTAAATTCTGATATAATCTGAACTTTGCAGCTCAAGCTGTTCTATTCAGAATTATAGGTAGACAACAATTCTTTAATTAGGTCAATTAAAATAAATAGTATAGAAACAAAAAGACAGCTAGGGCAAAACAGAAACACTGCAGAATTTCCAGATTAGGATGCAGTGAAGAAACAGAACATTTTAAAATATTATAAATAGGGAGCTATTTATAGTGCGAGGATTTTTCATTACTACTGAAATCATGCATTTAAGAGAAAAATTTTTAAACTGCAGCTCTGAAATTGAAATAATTTTCCACCTCTGACTTTGTGGTTGCTATAGAGAGCAACAGAGGCATGATGGCTTCCAATAAACAAGGGTTTGCCCAGAGGACTATGAAAGAAGTGACACTTCCCCAAAACCTGTGGTACTCTTGGAAGGTGAGGAAAGGGATGCATTAGTCACTCTGAACATGAACAGTCTGTGACCAAGGGCTGACTCGGACATGCTGAAAGACTCCTTTACGAGTGACTTCGAAGGAACGAGTTGGGACTTTTCCTAAAGAGAGAAAAAGCCCAGTACCTCTTTAGTAAATAAATATTTAACTGTCAAAGTCAAGCTTTTAAAAAGAATTTTACTGCTTTTTTTTAAATCTAGAACTGAGATTAAAGGTTTGGCTATGTAGACCAAAGGTCCTATTAAAATTCTGGAAGGAAAATGATGCCTTTTAGAGTTCTGTGTAGAAAAAATGCTACTACTATCCTCTTGAAAAAAATAACAACATAATAAAAACCAACAAAAGCAACAAACCATAATAAACTGATATAGAAATTATAAGAAAAGTGAACAACATTTACTTTGAAATATATATATATGTATACTCTTCTCCAATGAAATTCTCATTACCTCTTTATTGATTTCCATGTTGAAAGAAATTTTAACTTCTCTGAAGGATCAGGGTTATATTCAAAACAGATAATATGAGCATGTCTGCTGTGTAATCAAATAGCCTACAATAACCTGTAACCTAGGAAATAAATTAAGGCTTCCCTTTTTAAAACTATTTGAATTTGTTATTGCTGCCACAGTTCAAATTTTTATTGCTTTTGAGGGAATACTAAGGAACCATTCTATCATCCACAGGAAAGTTTTAACTTTAAAGTTAAATAAATTAAATTACGAATAAACTGTTGGTATTGGAAATGATGTTTAAATCAGAAGAAAGCGATGTTTTTCAGACAATATATTTTTGCTTCATTACATCTCAAGAAGTCTCAGTGTCAGTATTCTGAGTTATATTTTTATGTGCCAGATATGTGCCTTTATATTTGTTTTGATAGAAAAGCAATCAACAGACTATTTCATGGGCAATCAATTCAAGATAGTAATGAGGAGATAGTATGGCCACAGCTAACTGCACACAGATTGGAGGGTCACATATTTGACACAGGTCTAGTATGGTCCTTAATGAATCTATATATTTGATTAAAGTTACTATGCTTTATAGCACTAAATAGCTTTGCATGGAAAGCTAGTTCATTTCAAACAGAGTTAAGAGAGCCATTCTGTTTAAAAGAAAGTAACTTCTGGAAATTTTCAAAAAAGTTTAAAAGTTTCTTGTGGATGGCTTCTAGTATCTTCATACGCAAAGAGGAAGACCAAATATAAATATTGCAAAAGACAAAGAATGTATCCAAATATGAAATCCTTGATGAAACAGTACGTCACAAAATATTGCAGCAAAATTCCTGGATTAATTTAGCCTGAAATCTTCATTCTACTAGTGTTCTTCTTTCTCTTCTCAGATTTTTTTCCTTTTTTTACCATCCTATCTTCTCAATTGTTTCACCTACAATGCCCCTGGTTTATGAATTTCTCAAAATTCCTCTTTCTCATCTTTGATACCAGCTGTCAGTTTTCTATTTCAATATCTTGTTTTCTTTTCCAGGTTATTTGTCCCCATCCTCCAAATTCCTTTCTTTTAAATTTTCTCTCTCCTGTCATAAGTTGATTATTCCCTAAATCTAATTTTCCATCAGCAAGTGTAACTCTCTTTCCCTCAATTAGCTTTCGTAAGAATTCACATCAAATGGAAGCCAATTTGAAGAGTGGAAATACAGCTCCACAAAGATCAATAGTGGATCTCGTCCTGTGTCATGACCTCCACCAAGGAATGTAGGTGGCATCATCAACAATTTCAACATACAAATAATGACTATGCTAATAGTTCAGAAAAATGTATTCCCATTTCTAATTTAAAAGATCACAAATGACTCTTTCCCCACTCCAAGTCATTCTTCAGTGAAGCTGCATTAATAGCCATCCATGCATGTCCCATATGGAATCTGCATAAAACAATAATAGGGTGTAATTTGTAGTTCTTTACCTGTGAACTATCCAACATGTAAAGTGCAATTTCCAGCTGAGACAAGCTTAGCTTGGCTAGGAAGATAAACCCATTCTGGCTCAACTGACTCAAGCTGCTGCCTATGCATGAAGCAGAGTCCTATTTTGAGCTTTAGCTGTTGCAGCATACAGAGCAAACACAAGATGTACAGGATGTAGAGCAAGCATGCATGTTGTGATAAAAAAATAGCTGCAGCATCTAACCTCATATTATAACAGAGATGTTTTAACCTCAAATTCCATCTGCTTTGTAACACAGACATAGGACAAATTACAAACAAATCTGAAAACGGTATATAGACAATGCATTTTCCTTGATGCTATCTAACCTTATTCTTTGGGGAAATATCTATATGTTTATACATCTTGGGATAAATTGCTCTTTTGCCATACAGATATTTTTTGTCACTGCTCTTGATACTCTTCAAGTATCAAGACAAGTAGACACCAGAGACCAACAACTTTATGGTAGGACTAGGCTGAGTGAGACCTGTCATATGCTTTGCTTTTGTTCTGCATTCTGGATAAAGAAAAAGATCATCTGTGCCATCACACTTCCTTGAATCTCTACTTTCAGGCTAGCAGTGTGAATATGAACATCTGGAGGACAATTTATTTCTCCTTTGTATCACCTTTGCAGTGTGTTAAGGGCATGTGTTTGTCTTCTATTAAAATATATTGCACCTCTCTATCTCACTCTTACAACTCTTCCTAACTCTACAGTGTTATGCTACAATGCTACAGATAGACTTTTTTCCTTCTAAATTCCAGGTTGTATATAATCTTTTCCTTTTTGGCTTCTCTTTATGCCCTCTTGCAAAGTATCACTACAGAAAGCATGGCCATAAAGCAGCTGGCAGGGCTCACGCCTTTTGTCACTTTGCCTTTCAGGAGAAGAGGTGGTGTTTTTCTGGGGGGTTAACAACATGGGCCTTTTATGCACAGAGTGAAGGCCCTTGTTCATTCACCACCAGGGCATCTGTTTTTTGTTTGGGATAACAGAAGTATTAAAAAGGAAAAACAAAACAAGAAAATTGCTTTCACAGTATTTTGCCCCCCCCCCCCCCCCCCCCAAAAAAAAAAATATAACCAGAGTCCAGAACGGAAACATAAGGCTGGAAAATTATTTGAAATGTATGCATCTCACATGTAAATTCTGGGCCAGAAAACTAACTTCAGTAAGTAGCCAGAGTTACAGAGTTCTATATTGAATCATAGTTTAACTTTTAAAACACCATTCCCATTCCAGAACCTCTCATAAAGAGATGGTATTCTCAAAACACAGGCTTTTAGGATGCATAGGTTATTTCTCCATGTAATATTCAGCCACAACCAGATGAGCTGTGCAAAATTGAAAACTAGATTTCTAAGAAATGATATTATCAGTTCAGAGCCGAGAGCAACACTGAATGCTGGGACTAACCTGTTTCTTCAGATGTAATTTTTCTGACACATGCCAACTGTAATCTCCTTTTTCTTACTGTTTCTAACAAGACCTTGTTGTGGAAAACTAACTCCAATGGAGATTAACTGATTTACAATCATAGAATCATTTCCACTATCTCTTTACATTTATCATGTAAGTTGTAGAGCATGACACAGGTAAAATCCTGTTGCCTGCTTTGAGCTAGTGAACATTTCTATTGCCCATGCCACAAAACAGTAGGAAAATGTTTAATGCAACAGTAAATTTCAGTTTTCTACCAGCTCTTTGAAACAATAAATTTTTGTCTTCAATAGCCTATATTTTTTTCTCTCAGAGAATAAAGCATTACTCTCTGTGAGTGATAGCAATCTGTTTTTCTGTCCTAGCAGGAATATATTAACCAGGAAACTCTGCACATGATTATATTTCTTAGCTTAGAAAAGACAACCATTAAAATATATCAGTGAAAAATAACATCTTCCTTTAAATTAACTAATATCTACGTTTAATGAAGCTCAGTTTATAGTGATTTTCTGGATGAAGTGCTTTTCTTTCAGCCTAATTATGTGCACAGCTTTCAGACAACAAGGAGTGTCTTTAACATTAGATAAGAACCTAGGCTTTTATCTCAATCAATAGTCTTTAGCCTTTGAACTCATGTCAGAGCAAGACCAGTCCGTCACATTCAGTTCTACCTGACCTCTTTCTTCTTAATGCACACTGCCATTTACAGAAGGAAAACACACAGATATACAGTACATGACCAAGTATTCAGGGTATTTTGTGTACAGGGGGATGGGATCCTTTATGGCTGCAGAAATGGGTGACTGAAATGATGATGTTAAAATTTTCTTGTTTCCTTTCACTGGGCTTTGTGTATCTCAAAGGAGCCCCATATGGTGCTCTTTGTCCGTGTCATTACCTCGTTACAGCCGCTGTCTGCCAGCCAAAGGTAGAACGCTGCAGCTGTAGACAGCGATACAACTGGAATTGTCTAAGGTCAACAGTGCCGTAATTACTTTAAAATGTCAGCGTACAATAAAATACAACAGTTCATCTGGCAGAAAGCAAATTAGCTTTGACCATAGCGTAATTACCCTTTTCTCAGCACCATTAGAAGAGATCAAATCTCCACATTCAGTGTTTGAGGAAAGGCCATCAGAGTACACTCTACCTGACAAGGATGCACATTTGCCATTTTGAGATGTAATTAATTGTCCCTATAATAGAAATTTTTATATTTGACTCTGGAATTGAAATACGTAATAACCTGGCTTCTTCATATTTAACCATTTCTACTCTGAGTAGATATGCATTGCAAATTGAAACTAGGTGATATCAACACAATGAAAACATGTTAACCACTCAATCAGTAGAAAACTGAAACAAAGTTATTTTTATTAATTGGCTTAAGCTTTACTGGACAGCCTCTGTTCTCACCAACACAGGTGTAAATCTGAGATAATTATACTGAAGCAAGTGACGTGACTCTGGGTTTATACAGGTTGCTTTGACTTTGGAACCAGTTCATTATATTGTTTGGGCTATAAAGTTTTACCTAAAAGAGAAATTAAGAACCCAAAACACTGGACACAAGAAACAAATGATTACTTTTCCAAAACTGCTTCCTTCAATTTATCTTTTCAATGTCATCTTGTTAAACTGAATATAACAGTACTTATTAGAGTCCAACTTCAAATCCTTATCCCGATCTGAATTTCAGCCGAAAACTCTTACAATGAGATGGGGCTGAAGAACCTGGGGTGTTGGGACAACTGCCTCATATTGAAGAAGCTACTTCTTCCAGGAGTTTTATTACCAGTATGTTCACATATATGTTCACCAGTGACATGTTATTCTGGTAAATGGGGAACAAATGGCAAGAAGCAGGCCTGTGACTACACTTATCGTAGGGCAAAGCACGGTGCCTTGCATGCATGTTCAATTTCATTACTTTTTAAGGGTTTTGAGGGAGGTCTAAGCTGATTTGAAATGACTTGCAGTGTCTGAGCAGTATTCTGTTGTGTGTCTCAATGTGGATTCACATGGAATAGCTATGTCATACCAGAAGTCCCTTATAGAGTATTTACCAAATTCCACCAAATGTGAGACATTACTATGCATTGTGCTGTGGGTTTTATTTATGCCTGTAGATGTTAAAATTGCAGATTGTTCTTGTGACTCCACAGCTAAACCATGAAAGATTTGATTCAAAAATCTCTGAATGTGGCTGGTAAGAAAGATAAAAATGTTATAGTGCATGTCAGAAATACTGGCAAGCACATAAAATCATGGTTTTTAAAATACCTTTATTCTGGAAAGCATATATTTTTATACTTAAACATAATTTTGAAGACCAATACAGCAAATAACACCGTGAAAACTAAAATAATATCTAGACTTAGTTGCAATACTTTGACAGGTTCTAACCACCACATCTGCCTACTGTATTTGCTCTGTCTCAAGTGTCACTTAAAAGTTCTTGAATCATATCTATACAATGATATTTATACATACAATATAAATGCCAACAAAGCCTTTTCTCACTGAAATGAATTCTCAGCAGGACAGGGCAGGTAAACACAAACTAGAAAAAGACTGAAATCTTGCTTTGCTAAAAAAAAAAAAAAGAAAGGAAAGGGAAAAAAAAGGAATTACAGTTCACTGTGGCTTTGCCTGCTTTGTGCCGACAGCCAAAATAAATGTGTTTCACTGCATATACATGTGCATGTTTGAGGGTTTTACTGAAGATCTAATTCAGCTTTCCACATCATTGAATCTGTAGCTCAATCTTACTCATGTACTCATCAGCACTTTCACTTAAAATGGAAAGTTAATGGAAACTCAGTGTAGTCATATGGGAATGAGGAGGAAAACACAAAAATAAATAAAGCCAAATCACCAAAACTAGGTCAGAATAGAACTCAGCTCTTTATCTCATTTTGAAAGTTTATGTAGAAATGTATGTATAAACAATTTAAATTTTAAAAATTGGATGATAGAAATAACCAGTAAAATAATAATAAAAAAGATACAGAGAAAACACAATGATGAGAGATGAACACACCCCACATTTTCTGGCAGTTTTCTTTATCAAAAGAATAAATATTGATATAAAATTCATTATTATTTTCTCTTTAGTATCATTAGTCATAAGTTTTCTACTGATTACAGAGTCACCCAGATCTGCCTTCAGGAACACAAGGTGAAGGAAAGAACAGAAACGAGCAAATGTTGCAGCAGCCACAACAGCTGAAAGACAAAAATGCCAGCAGTACCATCACCAGGCTCAACAATCATGCCTAAGAAATTCCATCTGAGAGAACACATCAACCAAACAAAGATGTATTGGGCCTGGCTTTGGTCTCATGTATGTGTATCAATACCATAAAATCTATGTCCATCCAAACTCAGTTGTAAACACATTGCAAATGAAATCCACATCCATTTGAAAGTATGTTTGGTCTGCACTGGCATATGGCAGAACACAGGACCAAAATTTAGAGTACCTGTTCTTCACTGGCCTGGCTGAGAAGCAGCATGGTTTGAAATAGAAAATGTTTTTCTCCTAATAGTGATATTTATGAAGAAACTCTGAAAACTTGTTGTTGTCTAAGTTCTGTATGAGAGCAAAACAAAGACTTTTTGCTTGATTTAACCTCTTAAAAGATTGTCCATGGAATAACACCCCATTTTTTATTTATCTGCCCTCAGGCACAGTTAGATGAGGACTTACCCATGTAAGGAAAATACTAGCAGTTTTACAGCTGTAGAATAATATATTCAAATCCATTTCCTATTTATCAGGATATGTAAGACAAAAACTAAGGATAAATGTATTCATGTCCCATAGAAGCATGAGAAGCACACCACAAATCTTATCTTTTTGTTTTCTGGCTGACTGTGTCTGTTCTCCCACTTAGTATCTTACCACGGTTTGATTGTATGGTTTTCTTTCAAGATTCCTGAAGAGTGGAAAGATGGAGTGTTGAGGTGAGGTGGCATTTCATAAATAAAGGATAATGTCCACTGGTGGTGTTTCACATTACATTATCCAAGGTGTCTTCCTCAGGTAATGTCATTATTCAATTATTGATAGCTCATTCAGGTGTCTGAATAACAACTAGCCCTCTTCAGAGCACTGATCCCAGTAAAAATTTTAAGTCCTCTCTACCTTTAAGAAGTACTTGTAGAAATCAGGACGTTGAGGTGTGCATATTCATAGGCAGTCTGGCAGGACTGTAATGATTTAGTTACCTGAAGTACACAGACACCACATGGAGAAATGCAGAGTGGAATAAAAATAGCTGCTGTAGTCTTTCCCCAAAGATGAGTAGATCCATCCTTCTTGGTTTCCTAATCACAGCACAAAAAAATTCATACACACACATATGAAAAGCTATAAGTCCATTTTACTCTGGATTTCATTTACAAAATGTTCCTGTGCAATGAAACAGAGACACAGCATCTGATGATTCAGCTCTATCCGGTTTATATCTAATGAACAAAAACATTTCAAATTGCTTATACATAACAGTGTAGAAAGGAAGAAAACAGATAAGCATTTAAAAAAAGTGTTTTGATGGATACCAAAATGATCCTAATTGATTGAAAATTTTTCAGGCTAATAGCCTGCTCTGAGAGAAAGAGACGAAGCAGTTCAGAGTAGCATGTAGTTACGCATAGCACAAGCATCTTCTGATACCCAGTATCATAGGCTTCACCAGATCTTAAATATCTTTGTTTTCTATTTAAAGACATAGACGGATAACTACTGAAAACAAAACACGACATGCAATTTCACGATGCTCAGTATGGCACTCACTCTGCATTCATAATAGCACTTTGGTTGCATAAAAACCTCCCTAAGTTTCTGGAGAAATCCTGTCACATATAACATTAAACATTATTTACATTTAATTAGGCAAAATCAAATCCTGCAAGTTAGTTCATTAGATTTCTCTGAGGCCAGTTGTTTATGTAAGCACCCAATCATTAATATGCAGCTACTTCCATAATTATAAGGCTGTCAGATAAGAAACCTGCTGCCTTGGACAGATAAAGAAACTTGGAGACATTCACAGATATAAACCTGATTCAGCTCTATCGTGTTTGGAAAAAAAACTCAGCCAGAAATGCAGAATCACTTTCCAATGCAAACCAGCCACACAGAAGTGAAACAATAAATGTCACATTAATATGACTTAGACAGGAAAGCAAAATAGAAAATAATGACTGCAAAGTCTTACCCCATTTTCAGAAATAAGGGAAAGACAAAGAAGTTGAGCTAAAATGTTTTGTATAATTCTAAATTTATAAAGGTGGTAAAATCCTACTTTCATCTTTGACAGGAAGGAATTTCTTTTAAAATGGATCTTTATTTAGGCAGCAGCCTCTCTGAATAATATGGTGAAATTCAAGGTGGGGCCAGCATGTTCCTACTGAGTACAATCCAGGATACTTGGCAGTTATCTAACAGGAGAAAGATAGATATCACATTCTCCCATACTCCTTTTCCCGTGTTTCATCATACCTTAACACTTCCCACAACCACCACAAAGGCATGTATGGTCTACAGTGGACTTCAATGTTTATTCTAACTTAGCAGAAGGATCTATTCTCAAGAGGATCTATTCTCTTTTTTTTTTCATAGATGACAGAAAATAGATTAAACGTTGAATTAACTGGTCTCCTAGGGCAGGTTTCCCATTGGACCTTCTTTTATGAGATATTTTATCTTCAACTTCTAAGTATATACAGAATGAAAACACCCATTTCTTGAGGGTGAAGCATGAGATTGCCACAAGAAAGGGGGTATCTATCTCATTTGAAAATCCTTCCAGCTAAGGATTGATGCTAACCTGGACACCAAAGTATCTATCTTCTTATAGGAGGAAAACTGTTATTTAGTAACTCTTCTGGTTAAAAGAAAAAGTCTAAATATTTATGTAGAGCCACATTGCAGATTGCCCAAGACATCCACACGGAGCTGCTCTGTAGGACACAGAAACTATGGAAGGTCTTGAACTGGCCTTTTGGATAGGCCTAAGGATTTTGCCCTAGAATGGCTAGCGTATCTGAAGTTTGTTGACATACACTGCCTTTCATAGCTGCAGATCCAGGCAGGGACAGAACCATAGAATGACAAGTTCTTGTCCTCAGCCACATAGCCAGAGATTAGATTCCTTCTGCAAGGAGCTGACTCAAAGTTACAGAATCAAAACTGACACCAGCTCTTGGCTCCAGCACCAGTGATGTGCCCTATCACAGCAGGCCAAAGGCTGGTTGGGGCCCATGACACTCTGGGACAGGTGTTTGCTGGCTGACAGAAAGATGTGGGACTGACAGCCTTGACCAGAGTCTGGCACAGCCTCGGGCAGGGTTTTGCCTAAGGTGACAGAGGGGTATTGCCCAATAGTTTGTTAATCCGCGGCTTAGAGCCGTAGGGCCACAGAAGTACAGGTCAAGAACAAAGTTCTGGTCTCATTCCATCCCTCCTGTGTCCCTCAGACAGATTGCTGCTTCTTTCTACATAGCCTTTCACTAAGGTGAAGGAAGAATACACATGCCCAAACTGCACTGCCCCATTGTCTCTACAACGTATGAAAGGTTTTATTGAGGTGGGAATCTGTCTTTTCTGCCATGGCTCAAGTGAAAGAATGAGAGGAAATGGCCTTGAGTGGTGCCAGGGAGGGTTCAGCTTAGATATTTAAAAAAACAGAATCACTGAAATTGTGGCAAGTGTGGCTAGGCATTGGGGTAAGTGGCCAGGGGATGTGGTGGAGTCACTGTCTCTAGAGGTGTTCAAGAGGCATCTCTGTGTGGCCTAGGGATATGGCTTAGGGGTGATTGTAGTGGTACTAGGTTGATGGATGAAGCAGATGATCTTGAAATTCTCTTCCAACCTCAATGACTCTGTGTTTCTATGGTCCCACAGGCAGCAGTATTCTCCCCACGCTATGGGTGATTGCAGCTCCGTGCCAGTCGCCCTTTATGTCTAAAATATATTGGAATTACATTTTTTGTTTCATGGCTGGTTCCTCTGGCTTGTGTGGTCTTTTGTGGAAACTTTCTGGACTTTTTTTTTTATTGTCCATATTACATGTGATTTTTAGATCTTTGGTTATGTGCAAAGAGGGGGGTCAGTCTCTTCTCCCAGGAAACCACTTACAGAAGGAGAGGACACTGACTTAAGCTGTGCCAGCAGAAGTTTAGGTTAGACATGAGAAAAAAATTCTTCACAGAAAGAGTGATGGGGCATTGGAATGGGCTGCCCAGGGAGGTGGCGGAGTCACTGTCCCTGGACATGTTTAAAGATTTGATAGGGCACCCAGTGCCATGGTTTAGGTGATGAGGGGGTGTTAGGTCATAGGTTGAACTTGATGATCTCAAAGGTCTTTTCCAAACTAGTTTGTTATGTGATTCTGTGATTCTGTGATATGTAATATACACATATCTTCATCGTCCTTATGTGAAGGAAGTGGGGAGACATTCAGAAGCTGCTCTGAGATGATGTGGGTATGATGGTTTCAAAACATGGAACCTGGATCATCACCAGGAGTGTGAAAACACATGGATATATGCCAAAAGCCATGTTCTTTGTCAGTTTCATGAGGGCTGTTATGATCTGGTTTAAACCCAGAAGAGCAAAGCAAGCTAAGTCTCTGTGCATAAACCGGAAAGAACTTAGAAGGTTCAAAATATTCCCAGAAATGAGATTAAAACCAAACGAGGTTAGATGTTGATGCCAAAAATTGGATGTATTTTATTTAATAGTGAAAGAGGCAAAGAGAAGGGAAGAGAAAAGAAAGAAAGGAATGGAGAAAAGAAGTGTGCGTGGGGGGGCTGGGGGGACAGGGAGAGGTGACAGGGATTAGGTGGAAGCATATCACCCATCCGAGGGTCCCAATGACATCTCGTTGCTCCCCTCCATCTGGTCTGCTGGTGGTGAGGGTTCCCTGCCGCCGCTGTGGCCACGCCACTACATGCTGCCACACGCCACACTGCCACACACCACCACACCACACGCCGAAGAGTACAGAATCCCGTGGATTAATACACGCTTTGGGCCAGGTGGGAACGCCCACAGGTCTCCCCTGCAGGAGCTTGACACTGTCCCTTGCAACACTGAGGGTCTGTTGTATCATCTCTGGTGCTCTGGTGCAGGGTCTGGGCACCCCTTCGTGGGGGGGCCCCTGTGATGGGCCATGTCACCCCCTTCTGCTGTGGATAAGTTTCCCCCCACCCCGGTGAGGACCCCTCAGCTGGGCTCCTCTGCACAGTGGAGGACGGGCAGTCACTGTGCCTCTGACCAGAGGCTTTTCCTGGATACCCAAAGCCTCTCCTCCTTCCCGCCCTTTGGTGCAGGGGGTCTGTTTGAGCCTGGCAGCGGATAGCCCTGGGGCTGTGCTCTCCACCTTGGAGGTGTTAAGCCTGTGCCTTGTGAAATGTCCCTGGCCCTGAGCTGTTACTTTATCTTATCTTCATCATCGAGCGGTGTAAGGCCTCAGTCAGGGCCCCATTCAGGGTGCGATAGTCTTCTCTTCAGCTTTTGTAATACAGTTTTAAAAGTCCTTCAAGAAAATGTTTAAGTCATAAATTATAATATTTCTGCCTCTGACAAGTGCAGAAGGGGAGATCAGCCTGTGGTACCGGGGCTCCATGCAAACCTCACCATGAGGTCATTTTTTTGTGCTCAGCTGGGTGTTCTGGACTCTGCATCTGGAAATTTTCATTGAGGTTATCAAAGGAAAACTCTTACTACATACCACAAGCCACTTTCTTGTATACTCTGCTGCTGTAATATCTTTTCAGATTAAGTACAAAAAAAGTATCATTAAAACCTCTCACAATATATAACTGGAAAACTAAGCAGTCACAAAAAAGCCATTTTGCTGAAACACTTTTAAGTCTTATTTGACTATGCCGGTGTATTCATTAGTTGACAAAATCAAAGCTTTACATATTCATTCATTATCTAATGTGTGTCTACATTTCAGCAGTTTCAGCATTTTCACTGCTTTCTTGTATTTACACCAATGGACTAGGCAAAGTTATATTTGTATCTCATGTATGATCTATTGGTATTTTTTACATTTTAAACATTGTAAGCACTCTTGTATCAGAAAAGCCTTTGCTAAATCAATGGGAACTTCTGTTCCATAGGTAATCATAGGGAACTTCTGTTCCAAGGTCTTCAAAAATGTAAATCAAGGGATGCTAGAGGAGGAACAGAAAATGACTGAAAATAACATTTGGTAAATAATTATTATATAGTATATTTGGCTTAAAGATTATGGCTCTCTAGGGCATTTTTAGATGTAGACAAAGGAAATGTCAGGCAGAATAAGGCTATATTGTGCAGAGAGTCTGTAACAATTGAATCTGTTTTGTTTATTAGGGGACAAGAAAGTCCTGACAAAACAGAGTTACGAAAAAGATAAACTAAGCACTTTCTTTATGAGAACAAAAAAATGCTCACTGAAACTAGATAAAAATACAAGAGGAGTTTTCTTGTTAGGTGGGGCATAGCCTATACAATGAACACAGACATTGGGAATGTATTTTTGGCTATGCATGTGTATATTGGAATCCCCACTGGTTAATAAAAGAATAGAGATTAATCATGAAAAGATTATGCATATATTTTTACATATGCATAGCTTTTCATCATCAATAAAATTATCCCTTACTGTAGTGGTGGCAGGTAGTGATCAAGTTTTCAAGCAGCGTGACCTGCTTAAATCTTTGATCCTGTTCTCCAGCAGTAAAACACTGTAGGTGTTTGGCAGTCTCCATCATTGCTCCTCTCTCACATGATTTTAGCCTGCCTCTATTGGCAAATGTATAGCATAACACTAATCAAATCCTCTTTCACTTAAGGTTGTCATAAAAATTTTCCTCTGTAGTATTTCTTGTGCCACCTCAGGCACATTATATAAAATACCAAGGAGAATGAGGACCCAATTGAAAAACTCATCCAGATAAAGCAGCAAACGAGTATTTTATTAATTAGCATGTTTTCCTTCCTTTCTTCAACCCCAATCTCCAAACATGAACAATTATAACTCATACAGTGGTGCTTAGTCACATCTAAAAAGCAAGCAACACCTGTAAAAGGGTTAAGTAACCAATAAACCCTTAGAAAGCAGAAGAATACAAATTAAACACAGTGACAGAGCAAATCTGAAGCCAACCACATGCTCATTGAAGCAACGGCATATTCAAAATATTCATAACATTTACAGCAATCAGCTTAGTGCAAATGAAGGAAAGCTCTGTGTCTGGGTTTTTGTAAGAGTGAGGAAGTTAGCACTGAGATCTGAGGTCTGTCAAATAATTCCTTGTTGAGCTAACCCTGCTTCTCTGTTGGCTTTCAGGTACAGAGGAGTCAAAGAGCAGACCTCTAAGCCATAGGGTCTTTTCTTCGAGGCTAGGAAGGTTTAAAATGCAACACAGAGAAGTGTTTAAAACAGAAGGTGTCATTCAGCACAACTTGTGATCTCACTTGGAGTGTGGACACTTACGGAAGGTCCAAAACCTTGAGGCAGAGTTGGAGAGTGAAAAGCTCATAAGATATTTTTACAAAGCTTCACCAAAACACTAAAGAGGCTGACATATAATTTAGCTGAAAATTTTCCTCACCTCCCATATTTCCAAACTCCACAAAACCTGGGTACGTTTTCCTATTTTCTTTTCTTTTTCTTTCAACCAAATGAACTTCCTCACTGGCCCAAACCTCTCATCATTCCTGTGCTGTGCAAAGTATCCATGTCTTTAAAACTGGAATTCAGGATCAGATTGGTTATCTCTAATATAGTAATAATAGATGTCAAGCACTACAAATTCTCTACGCTTGCCGATCAACTTCTCACATTACTAAACCACAAGTACTGTTTTCCTAAAAAGCACCTTTCAAGTAAGCTGCCTTTTAGTGAAATGTGACTGCTACTGTGCACAATTTAAAAAATGGCTTGACAGAATTGCTAATGTTCTCATTCCTTCAGGATATTTCCTAATACTTGTAGCCTTTTCATGTTTCTAATTAGGCCAGTAATGGTCCCTGAAGTTAAACCAATTAAAATTATTTACTGTGACACATAGTGTGGAGATAATTATCTGATATCTGAATCCAACTTCTGCTTACTTCGCATCATTACTTAATAGAAAACAGGGAACCTGTTGCCCATGCTTTCATTTTACTTGTCTACCAGATGTGTTTGCCCTATAGCAAACTGTTCAAATAAAGCATTAAAATCTTTGTGGTGCTAATCAAAATGTTTAAAATCCACTCACACTTCCTTTATAGTACTGAGAAGCATAAAAAACTGTCACAAATTACCTTTTACATTATAGTTGCTGATCAATGTAGTATTATACCTACATTGTGCATAGATAATGCAGCTTATGCAGTTTCTAAAAACATTTCCAGCTTTTTTGTTTCTCTTGAAAACATACATGGAACTGAAAAAAGGCTTGACTTTTTTAGACTTATGGACACAATAAGGGTATTTTTTTTCAATAAAATTGTTTCATCTCCTGATTTTATTTAGTTTACATGTCACATTTCTACAAGCTGACTTTTTCTGGGACAATTATGAATCGATATGAGGGGATTTTCCAACATACCATGTTTCATAATTAATCCTTTTTAATTTAGCCAAAGTTCACTTGGAATTTACTTATTTCAGAACTTCATGGGAAGGGGGAAAAAGACACATGACAGAAAGAAGGAAAATATTTCACAGGATAGACAGTGTTTTCCACAGAATAACCACTACCAGAGACTCCCCCCGGGGGGAAAAAAATCCTCTACATCATGAATTCTGCATTTGAAAACAATCTGGCCTGTTTGCAAAGTGAAACTGGTTGAAGTCCTCACACAGAAACTTGAACCACTAAAAGAATTTATATTTTTGCTGAAATCTGTCAAATGCTGCAAATTACAATAATATAGAAAGGTGTTCGGCAAACTACAGGGACAAGCCAAGACCATTTCCTCACGACAGAATACCACTCCCTTAGCAGAGATAGTGGGAAGTGGCTCTGTTTGCTTTGCCAAGTTCTCTGAGCTTTGCGGCCAATCTGAAACCCAAATGGAGTCCTTATGGGTTTTTCTGATTCAAATTTAACATCACATTTTTGCACTTCTCCAGTAATTGAAAATGTATACATGATCACAGAGTGCAAGAAATGTTCTCTACTTACTGGCTGGGAGAACTAAGCCTGCTGAAACAAATGCCAAACAGGGAACAACACAGCCCGCTCCCCTCCCTGCCACAGGGATGTGACTTTTGGGGGGCGAAGGTAGAACAGTGCTTTATGTTCTGCTGTTCACTGGACTGTGTGATAAGTCAGCTGGGTGGCTTACTTCCCCTGCACTTTGATTTTTCACATCTGGCCTATAAATCCTTAGCTTAACATTTGAGGCAGTATCAGCTAGATTGTGGTTTATGTATGATGCACAGGAGGAATTATCAAGTTACAAATCCTTATATTTTGTTCCAGATTTTAGTTCATTGGAAGCACAGAAAAATATGAGGAAAATGTATTTAAGGTCACCCTTGCTCTCCCCATTTCTTTAAAGATTTCAAAGTAATGACTTAAATTGAAATGTATAACGAAAAAACATATTCTTACATCATCATTATCTCATTCCTTCTATTTCTTTCAATTGTCCATACACTTCAGTCTTCAACGTGCCATCAACTTGCACTTAAATGAATAAAGCAATTGCAAACATTGTTAGACATCATTCTCATGGGGAAATAATTTCATATTTGGCTATGTTGTCTGTCCTGATAAAGAGGATCAAGTTAGCTCATGGATAGTAACTACTCTGTACATCTTAATTTACTTCATATTTCTTTCACCCTCTTGTCATTGCTAACTAATTCAGATACATTCTTTTATCTTACTGATCACCAAGGCTAATTAATTCTTGTCTGCTCTTGATGCTATTGAAAGCAAAGGAATGTGCACCAATTTCTGTCATGAAGGAGTTAAAAACTTCTCAGCCTTCACTCTGGAAGGTTTGTTCCTATGCCCTTTTAGACAATGACAAGCCATTAAGCGTAAAACTAATTAACATTTCAAAAACTAGTGTTAATCAATAGTACACAGCTTCATTGGGAGCCTTGCTCTGTCAAGTTTTTCTGCTTGATTTTTTATACCACATCTTTCAAATTAGGGTGCTAGTTTTAGATGTGTTTGCTGGATTGAGAACACAGTGAAACATTAAAAGACTGAAGTCACTAGAAATACATCATTGGTATTTTTTTAAATATCTCCACTAAACTCTAGTTACTTATTCTGCTGTTCCTCCTCCATCCCTCCCCCATCATTCTGTTGAGTGGCACACCTGATTCTCATTCATTTTTATTGTTGTACTAAATGACACATTATATTTAAGATAACAATTTATCATCATCGTCTACCAGGAGAATGCTGGTGAAATCTAAATTAGACTCCTCCTAAAGGTCTGTCTGTGTGGTGGGGTTTTTTATGTTGGAGAGAATAAAAAAGTTTATTTGTTATTTTTGTGTTTCCTGTTTTGAAAGCAGAATGATCATCATAATTTCAACGTATAGAAACTGGAGGAAATTTCCTGTTTTAAAGAAACTTGATTGCTTAGGCTTGATTGCATGTTGCTAATATGCATTCAGATACGATCTAAATGGTAGAGCACTTTAATGTCTGCTAAACCAGACTGTAGTGGAGAACTACCAACAATTTATAAATTCAATACTATGTTCTCATGATCGAGATGATAATGACTGACAGCTATGTATATTGAAAAATTAAGGAAGAAGTGAAGGAGGGTGCCACCTAAGTCTTCAAAACTGTACACGGATATTTCATCTTGGCATTTTTGAGCACCAAAAAAAGGAGTTGACAACACAGCTGGCTTACATGGTCTGTTTTCACTTGCTTCATGTTGGAAAGAGTGGAATGTGTACTTATTGTGCTGGTGTGGATAAAAAATTACTGTGAGAGAAACGTTCTATCTTTTCCCATATTTAGTAATTTGCAGTAGAAACTTGAAAATTGTTGTTCTATTTCCTCTAAAATATTACTGCCGTCAACTGGGTAATAATCAAAAGCCTGAAGTTTACAGGGAATATAAGCAAGGGTTAAAGCAGTAGGACTGAGAGATTAGAAGGCAGAATGAAGTAATCAAATTAACTAAAATTCAGATTTACTAAGATTTAGAGGTAATCCAGCTACACTGTTCAGAGGAAAATGCCCCTCCAGCCTCCGTTATCAGGTGAATTCACTGAAGTGCTGGAATTTCTATAGCTCTGTGGAGGAAACAGAGAATCAAATCTCCAGAGCAATGGAGCAAGCCTTGTATTTCAGATGTTATACACCAGTGCAGACATAATGGACAGGCCTGATAAGTAGAACACCTCCTCAAACCAGACTTTGATAGGGACAGGTAGTTACCTGCTGTGAAGCCAAAGACCATATTGGACCATGCCCATCCTATGGGAATTCCAGTATTTTTTGAAGTGAGTTTCTGAGCTGCTCACTGGCTGAGAGCTAAAGCTCAGTGTAAGAATGGAACAGCTCCATTATTTTTTTGTAGGTCAATAGGAGACCTTGCACACCTGCAACACACCTGGCATAGTGGCTTGGAGCCAGGAGGGAGACAGAGGAGAGATTAACCTTGAGTAACGTACTCATCTTGCTGGTTTTAAGGGAACCTAAGAGTATTCTTCATTCTAGATGCTGAGATTCACCTCAGACAGGCAGTCAGGCCATTCACATAATTTCTATTAGTCTTACAATTTTAGATCTTAAACTTGCATTACATCTTGTTTGCATAATGGTTCATGAAAGAAATGTTATTGCATAGGCAGTAGGCCTAAAGGAAAAGTGGTATTTATGTGAACATCTGAAAAAATAAGTCATGTTCATTTAATTTGTTTTGACTATTCAGTGTTAAATTGAAAGCTGTACAATGGAGAGCTCTGTCATATCGTTGATTCAAGTGTATCACAACGTAGCCCCTCAGTATTCTTATAGGATCTGATGTAACTTTCAGCAAAAGTATGTCACTACATTGCATGTCAATATCCATGCTTTTGTCTACTACTTGGTATTAAAACACCTTTCTCAAAGTAAGTAATGGTATTATGAATAGAACCAAGTCCTAAATTATTTTTCTAAAACCAGAGCAATCCCATCTCTAATAAACAGCAGACACTGTGCTTTAAGGCAAATTCATAGTCCCAGACTGAGTAGAATAGATGCAATCTACTCCCAGGATCTGGACCCTCTGATACTTTTGTCTTCTCTGTAGATCATACTTTGTATTCAACTCATTTTAGCCCAATAACATTCATTCAGTTAAAGATTCTACAAACACTTGTGGAAACTTCTGTTTTGTCAACACAGTATGATTTCATAATTTGATCAAACTGAACCTACTCCTCCAAATCCAGCTAATCTGAATAGAGACTGCTTGAGGAAATTTTTCTAAAAGCCAGGTGGCAAGGAATCAAAGGCTGTTTTCTCATGAAGCATATTGTAATGAAGTTTTTGAAGCTCAGATTCCTTTGCAACTCCAGCGGAGCTGTGCTTAATTTCATTCTAAATGCACAACCAGCAGATTGTGGTTATTGTGGATACACTTACCGAAACAGCAATTTAAATAAACACACAAGTATAACATAAAGTAACCTTGCAATATTGGCTCAGTAACAATCAAGGATTCCCAGGAAGGTGTATATAAAACAATTCCTTAAATATGCAGTTCAGTAGTGGGAATTAATTCTGAGACATTTACCTTTTAATTTGCTCTTAAAAAAACCAAACCAGCATCAGAGAGATTTCTTTCCAATCAGCATGTTTTGAATAGGTTAACTGGAGTGATTTCTTTTTCTTGCATCTGAAAACAATTGTCCCTTGTATGTTTTTCACCACGTTTTACTGCTTACACGTACAAAAATGCCCCATGAAGACTCAGGAAAATGGGTAAAGAAAAGGGGCATTGTTGTGCAGACACCCAAAATGATGGTACAGAAATTCTTTTCAGTGGACCACCAAATTCACCTCTGACTGACAGAGAAGCAAAACCATTTCAGACTGAAGAGTCATATTAGTTTTGTGCTTTTCCATCTCTTTCCTTTCAAATGACAAAAGTTAAGCTTAGATGTTACAATTTTTAGGAACATTCTACATTATACACAGAATCTCAAAGATCAGAAGAACAAATTATTTACCTAAATTTCCTTGTATGAAATTCCACTTGGATGAAAACTGACCTTCTTTGGACCTCTGGAAAGCTGAACGACACTGAAAATAACAAAGAAATCTTAAAAATATAGCTGGTCTGAAGGCTTGAGTGTGATGTTAAAGGAAGATTTAAAGGATGGTAAGTACCTGCAAAGTGTATGTTAGGGAAGCAGAAATCAATAAAAAATTTTTACCAAGTTCTGTAGATAATACTAGAGTAATTATTTGCCCAGTATCTATCAGTGAATTTTTCTTGTTCAATGGTTTGCTTATCAAAATGTCACTTTTTATGAATTTCACCAACTGCTGCAAACTGCAGGCTTTTAAAAGCAAACATGTAAGAGAGAAAGAGAAAAATCCCTTCCTGTTACTAGAAACTTTCACATCTCTACTGGCTCATACTCACAGGACCAGCCATGAAGCAAATGGGGTGTTTCCCATGATGAACCCCCTGCACTCCAGTCACAACTGCTGCTCATTAAATACCCATCACTTCACCATGGTTCTCCACAGAGATCTCCAAATCCCTCAAGTCTCCGAACAGAAAGGCACTGAAGTATTTTGAACAAATAAAATAACATTGCTAGCATAATAGCTCATGAGCACATGAGCTCCTTTGGATTTCTCTTCACTCTTAACTACAGTTGTGAAGTGTCAGATCTAAATCTGGTAAGTGGCGTGTTCTTGCTAAAAACATTTCAAAATTCATAGACTTGTGCATCTACAAGATGGAACAAGAGAGGCCAGAAGGGCTATTCCTGCTGCTTGAGAAGAGAGCAATACTTTTTCTCTACAGCTGTAGATACACTTCTATACCAATAAAACCATGATTATTTACACTATGGGAATGTTCCTGACCGCTGCAGACAGTTTAAACTTTTAGGTTTATCTTTTCTTTTTTTTCATGAAGTGTTTTCACAGTAATAATTTCTCCTAAGTGAGCTTCTTGGAGAAAAACATAATACTTTTATGTGTATTATGGGGATGAGGTGAAGTATATGTCAGCAATTTTTTCGAAATAATTGATCTTATTGTGCTTTGCAAGTGAAAATCCACGCATCTGTCCTTTTCAGTGAGATATGGTTCATTAATGGTGATACCGTAAACCATTGTATCATAAAAGTATTTGCTAGACACAATTTTTTAAAGAATTCTCTGAAGTCTGTCCATTTATCTGCTTAAGTCCTCTCTTTACACACCAGTTAGAAGCATCATCCTTCCTAGCACCCAAGCCAACCTGTTTACTACAAGAAGCGGAACACAATCCTGTTGTGAGTGAGAACCAGGCTTCCCAGACTCCTGAACCTCTTCTGAGCTCTCAGAATATGACACAGTTGGATCTCATTGCAGATCTTACACCTCAGTAATTAAAAAGGTATCTATCTCTGCAAAGTGAATTTAGAAATATTGTGTTCATAAATTACAGCATGTATTTATAAGCTCTAAAGCTCACTGATAGGTCCTGAGATTTTGCTATCTCATTGGACCAAACCTCCTTCTTCTGGGGCCTGTGTTTCAACTCCATTCATGTTGCTCACTCCCCTTTTGCCTTGTCCAGCATCCATCAGAGCTAACTACTCTGGGCAACCAAAGGGTGAACTTGGCTTCTCTAGAACCCAGATACTGAACCACACCACGTAATTTTCCAGAAGAAGCGTCTGAGTGTTTGGTTGGCCTTTTTTCTGGCTTATGCTGGGTATTGTGGTGGCTGGAAGAAGTCTGAAGCTAGAAAAGGAGTAGTCTGGTGGCGTATCTTTTTAAGTTTTTATTATTCATTCACTTTTAATTGTCATACATTTATCCCCCACTACCTGTCTGAATAAAGGCTCTGAGAAAATTCCCCTTTGTGTGATATGAAACCCTCACCATCATATTGCTTCACGTGGTCCCCCTGCATGTTCCCTGTGTTTGCTCCTGCTAGCCTTCCTCTTGCACTTATGTTTCCTTTCTCTTGCAAAACCATAATGAAATTATTTTGTGGTTAGCATGAATGTTCATAAGATATTTCTCTGCAGTAAGAGGCCTCATGATTATTTCGGTTTCAGGATCTAGTTTTAGACTCAGACCATCACAATACAGTTAATATCTCTTATTCCATATTCATGACTTGATTCAAAAAACAAGATTATTACAGTTAAAACAGAAATACTTTTGTCCATTTTCTTCTTTTTGTCTTTCAATCAGAATATTAGGATGGCATGGATTTCTGTTTTTAATGAAATTCTCAGGAAGTCAGAAGTACCTATTTACTTTATGGACTCTTCAAAAGAAGACCACATGAAGCAGGTTGGAAAAGTTTTAATACTTACTCTTCGTATCCTAAACTAATTTCCCCTCTATGCTGTCCTCTAAAAGCCACCAGAAATAAAACTTCATGTTTATGTCTCTAATGTCTACATGCTGACAAAGCTTAGTATTCCTTCTGTCTTTTGCACAATTCTCTTAATATTGTCTTAATAGTGAGTGTAATAACTAGGTGGAAACAATGCTCCTGGTGAAATCTTACAATGGGAAATGGTAATATCTTTGGGTAGTACTAAAATTTGAGTGGAGTAAAGAAGCAGATTATGCTGCAAATAGATGGAGGATTTTTCTCTCTCTCCTTGTTGATAACTTTCTGATGTGAATAGACTAAAAAAAGTATGTAAATAGGCTGGGTGTCCTTGCTTTGCAAAGTCAACTCTCTATATGGTAAGATATGTGACGCCTATCTCACAGACAGGAGCTTACAATCCTGTTCATTAATTTTATCACTAACATAAACTTTTAATATGCATATGATCAGTATATGGGACTTTTAGGGCAGCTTAAAATGACTGTAACCTGTAATTACTACTCCTGTACTTGATTATAATAATCTGATTGCAATTATTCAGTGATTTTAATACAAGCCCCAAGCTATATAACAATAATTCAAGTGCAGTGATTGGGAACATGTTTCTGTTTGGCTGTGAAATGATGTTTTAATTTGCACTGATTCAGGGATCTGGCTATAGTTCTATTCATGTAATTAAGGCACATTTATGCAGTCAAGTACAATAACTTTAGTTTGAAGTGAATTTAATTGGTACAAAGACTCTATATAAAGTCAAAATGGATCATAAGCATGAATTCCTTAGATAGGAATAATAAAGCAAAGATAGCAATACTTGGCTCGTTTGACCATTACAATGAGATGGCTAATTTTTAGATAAAAATGAAGAGGCACATGGGAAGATGGGAGAACATGTTTACAGTACTACAAGATGCATTTTAGCTAGGGTCCAAAATTATTACTAAAAGTTTTATCATTTCTGTGCGCTTGTCTTAGTCCTTAGTTTAAGCCCGTGATCAGAAGAAAGACTTTTAACATACTCCTGGAAATGGTTTACTCTGATGAAAATTTTCAATAAGCCTAAGTTTTTAAAAGAGAATAAACTCTGAAGGCTATCTCATCTGTTGCAGAAGCCTCTGAAGGCTATCTCATCTCTTAGATCTTCATTTCAAAATCATATATAGCAGAAAAGAGTTTCACAAAACAAAAATAAGGCCTCTAAAACGTGTATTTTGAAGCCTCATATCAAGATAGTTTTAAAGCAATGGAAATGTGTTTGCAAACAGAAGGTTTTACCACCTTTTAAAACCCCCTTATTAGACAACTAATAAGATACTACAAAAAAGCAACTGCTTAATGAGTATATATATAAATTTTACTTTTACATGTAGTATAAAATTACACTTTTTTATTAAACAAGACCATATTTACTTAATAAATCAATGTTTCTTAAACACAACAGGGTTTTTGTTCAGACCAAAAAGGAAAGCAAATCACTTTATTACGGTTTTTATTAGCTCATTCACGTCTTACTTGAACTGAAAAACTTTGATGCCCCACAAGAGAAAAATTAAAAAACAAATGCATCAATGAGCATTTGTGGTTGTATGGGGATAACACACTCTGTACACAGTGACTTCCTAGGTTTTCTGTATTTGTAATGGTACATGGCAATGAAAATGTTTTAAGAGGAAAACCCCCCACAAACAAAAAAACTGACCCAGAATCTGGAAACAATTTAGAAAATTGAACTAATAACAAATCAGCAAGAAGGGCTTATGTCAAGCTGCTTATTGGGGTAAAAATATTTTTTCTGCCATTACTATTACCATCTTCCCACAGAAGATTTTCTTTTCTTTTATTGACGTTGATAATAAATGCATAATTTAATGATTACATGTGAATTAAGTGTTGCTAATAAACCGATTAATCACATCAATAATGATTTTGTTCAAGCTGTGTGAACTGACTTTTTTAGTCTGTGATATTTGACATTAAAAAAGAAAAATTAAAATGCAATTTAGATAGCTATTTCTGAACTTCATCAAGTTATTGCACCACGTATTAGGTACTTCCAAACTCACAATACTGTCCTTAAACTGTTTTGATATCTGGTGTCTTGCTCCAAGAGAAAACCTTGCTGTGGTGAAATACCTGATTGGATTGGACCTTGTATGGGAGAAAATGAAATGTATTTTTAATTTTTATTTTTAAAAGATCTTACTGTTTTGACTTTTACGGAAAGCAGAAAAAATGTCTGAATTCTAGAGGTTCCAGAGAGAATTCACTAGCAGTGAGCAGACACTAAAATATGTTCAACTGTACTCATAGGTGTAACAGCCACTCTTACCACTGCACAACAACTTTAAAAATTATGTGTTACCAGCACATGCTATATTTGCTTGTGCCTTTTGCTCAGAGGCAAACAAATAACATCTAACAAATAAGTTGTACCTACCAACATTACTTAGTAATATTTTTAATATTGTTTTTAACCACAATAATTTTTCAACAACAAATACCATGCCACTGTGATAAAAAAAAATCTTTGGAACTTGACAGACAGGATATACCAAGAGTTAAAGAATGAATGAAATGTGTCAATATCTGCTTCATCAATTCAATGTTTTAAAAGGTTAGTAAAATCTAACTAATTGTTTAATATTTTCAAGTAGCCCACAAATAAAATGGGATTCAATAATAAACTTGGGAAAGCTTATGAGAGAAAAATCTGGTATAATTTAATTTTTGTGCTCTTTTCCTTGGCAGACATTTTTGAAACTTCAGAATTTTTAATTTTAATTTTATCTTAATATTTATTAAGGGCTACTGATTTCTCTCTCCCCTGTGGTTTTGTTCAGTGGTTTTTTCTTCTTCTGATAATACTGATTCTATAGACTTGAAAATCAGCACAGGAATCTAACATGGCTGCAGTACTAAGGTTTAGCTATATCATTGCTTGAGGCCCTTTTACAAGGCATCTGTGTCAGAGCAGGCTTGCACCCTGACAACTCATGCCACCCCATGTCATGCAGTTATGGCAGTGAGACTAAAGTCAGAGTGAGCTCCTGATGTTTTGACATCTACTTCTATGAACTTTAACATGCCTTTCATTCATGCTGAATACCATCAGATTTAAAAAATACTGTTCCTGGCTCTAAGCATTTAAAATCAGCACTTAATTGGTGTCAAGGCAAGTATTTTTATCAATATGTACTCATTCATTTGTAAAAATTACACTCCCTAAAAATATTGGCAACAACAAAAAAATAAACATTTCACAATTTACATAGCAATAACCAAGCAAACGTGGACCAACCCCCCCCCCCCCCCCGCCCCCAGTGAACCACAAACTGAACATGCTTGCAATTGTGAAACTTACAGAAGTCTGTGGAGGGACCTCTCTTCCTCCAGTGTGTCACTTGGTCCAGCTTTAAAAACTGAATTAAGAATCTGCCCACTATTCGTGTGGGTGTTCTCAAGGGTATTATTAATACCACTCATATTCCAAAGTATATTTCATGACACAGTGTAATTTATTGGTACACTGAATCACCACTTGGCATTTTTCCTGATTTGTCAAGCACTAGATTACCAATAATAAACATATTTTAGCAATATTTTAATGCCCTAAATGACTGTATTTCTAAAATGAATTGCTATTTTGATTTTGTAGAGCATGCAGACACATGAAACTGTTAAAATAAGAAATGAAAAAGCTGTTAACTGTCACACTTTTCTAATAGGAAAGTAGAGGAAATCCTCCAAAAAATTTAAAATTCCCCTCTTGTCCTAGTTGATGATGACATCTTTTCCTGCAAGCTCAGTAAGTATGCAGTTCGGTTTAGATTACTGACAGGGCAAAGGTTTGAACTCAACAAGACAACTTCAAAATATTTGTCAACCCTGACTGTCTACTCAGTAATGGCCACAGAAGTGTGAACCAGTAACAGTGTCTTATCTATGAGGAGATCTTGTACTAAAAATTGCTCATTAAGGACTTGAAAAGCATTATGCTTCCTCCCTCCCTGCCTCCATTTATTAGTTGAAGTTGTGTGATGTGGAAAATAACTTTTTCAAATCTTTTTAGAACTAATGAACACATTTCAAGAGATTACTACTGTGTCCTCGATTCATCCAACTTCTCAACCACTGCTCCAAGGGAATCGCATGAGTACTTGACCTCTGTAAGACTTTAAAAAGAAAAACAAACTTCACAAAACTTAATCACATTATTAAAGCTGTAAGGATGTTTTAATGCCCCTCCTAAGCCACCCTGTTCCATTACCTGAAACCCATCAACATAATCTTTCCTTAGGAAAAAAGGAATGAATCAAACTGAAAAGATTTGTAATTGAATTATCCACAGACTTGGGGCAATTAGAAACATTTTTTATTGGAACACCTAGATATAACCTTGACTGCTTCTAATTAGTCCATCAACTCAGATAAGAAAATGCAGGAACAATTTCGCAGTGTTGTAAAAATTGAAATGAGTTCAATATTGTTGCATGTATGTCTTAGGAAGGCATAGTGAGAGAATACAAATCAAATGGAATGTAAAACAATCAAATGGAATTTAAGCAAATTAAGTTGTAATACAAAACAATTTATTTAAGGAGTAATAGGTAGCTTTTGTTCCTATTAAGTAAAATTACATACCTACTGTTTTAATTATGTTCTTCTTGCAACTTCAGATAATATTTTTATGTCAATAAACTGTTACAAAAAGTTATTGTTGGAAAAGCATAAAAATATTGTTCGCAAAAGTTCAGAAGCCTTCTAAAAATAATATATTCTTGTGGTTTTGTTTACTGTCAGTTTTTATGGAACTTTCAGTCTCATGTATGAGAATCAAAGGCAAATGCACAATTCACTGCAACAGCAAGTAAATACAGTAAGTTATAATCCTGCATTTTATGTTCCACCTTCTTTTTATGTTTAGAATCCCAAATTTTCCCTTGCAGTTCTATTCTATTCCTTGTTTATCAGAAAAGAATGCTGACTTCAGAAGATGAGGCACTGTGGAATTAGATTGCCATGGAGCTGTTCCTATATCTCTTGTTATTTAAGTGTAGGTCATTATTTTCATGTTTTGTGGTTGGGTTTGTTGCTTGTTTTTTTATTTGTGTGATTGTAGTTCTAGATTATGGGAAAGTCTTCAAAAGGCAGATATTTCCTATCTTTGCATTTGCTTTGCTGTTAATTTAGTGTAAAAGAAGAATCTTGAACAGGAAATAAAACCAACCCTGTCACAGAGGAGTAGAATAGTAAAATGTGTTTTCCTTAATGACAATGTGCATTTCAATGTGGTTAAACACACCTATTATTTCAAGTGAGAATTTTTACCCTGAGTGTAAACAAAATTTTTATAGTGAAGTTTGAACTTAAGCTTAACATTCTCACACAAGCGTTTTAAAATTTATTTTAAGTTACTTAACATACAATCTTTCAAAGTATGGGAAATTTGGGAAGCAACTCTGGAAGCTGTACTCCTACCTACTTTTTCTGTGGAGACCTGTCTTGTTTTCTTCTTTCCAACCATAATGTGCTATGGCTACAGTGGAAGCTAGAGCAGAAAAACTGAGCTCAATTCTCCGCCTCCACCGGGAATAAACACTGCAGCTTTACTCATCAATCCAGCAAATTTCATTCTTTTTACCACAACATCGTTGTTAACAATTTGGACGAAGGACTTGAAGGAATACTCAGTAAGTTTTCTGATGACCATAAACTGGGAGGAGCTGTCAACTCCCTCGAAGGCAGGAAGGCCCTGAAGAGAGACCTCAGCAAACAAAGAGCATTGGGCAATCACCAGCTATATGAAGTTCAACAAGGGAAAGTGCCAGATTCTGCACCTGGGATGGGGCAAGCCTGGATGTATGGGCAGATGGGGAATGAGATGCTGGAGAGCAGTGCCGTGGAAACTGAGCTGGGAGTCCTGGTCAGTGGCAAGTTGAATATGAGTCAGCAGTGCCCTGCCAGCCAGGAGGGCCAAGCGTGTCCTGGGGGGCATCAGGGACAGCATCGCCAGCCGGGCAAGGGAGGGGATTGTCCCACTGTGCTCTGCACTGGGGAGGCCTCAGGTTGAATTATTGTGTGCCGTTTTGCAAGCCACAATATAACAAAGACATGAAGCTATTATGGAGAGTCCAAAGGAGGGCTGCAAGGATGGTGAAGGATCTGAAGAGGAAACCAGCTGAGATCACTTGGTCTATTCAGCCTGGGCAAGAGGAGACTGAGGAGAGAGCTTATTGTAGTCTTCAACATGCTCATGAGGGGAAACAGAGGGCAGCTACTGATCTGTGCTGTGAGATCAGTGACATGACTCCCTTGTGACCAGTGACAGGACTCAAGGAAATTGTCTGAAGCTCAGTCAGGAAAGGTTTCGGTTTGATATCAGGTAAAAGGTTTTCACCCAGCGGGTGGTTGAGCATTGGATCAGGCTCCCCATTGAAGTGGAAAGTCACAGCACCAACCCTATCTGAATTCACAAAGTGTTTGGACAATGCTCTCAGGCCCATGGTGTGATTCTTGGGGTGTCCTATGCAGGGCCAGGAGTTGGATTTGATGATTATGACTCAGCTTATTCAATGGTTCTAAGAAATTTTAATGTGTTCAAGTTGGTTTGTAGTTCAGCTTTTGGTTCATTTCTGAGGTGAAATGCAAATCCCTAGATTTTGACCACAAACTCCAAATTTCCATTTCTTCTATGACATTGGACAATTCATAATTAAAAGCCACTTTGGAAGCAGTGGTTTAGTGACTTGCTCAACATCACATGAAAAGTATTTTGTGGCATCAGAGACAACTCTGGAGCATGGCATACCTCTTTCTTCTTCCTTGTCCATTTTCCAATCTGTACACGAAGTATCACAAAGACCCTAGGTCAAGTGCACTTATTTGTGAAGCAAGACTCTTCTCATACCTGGATACCATCAAATCTTCTTCCTCCTTCTGAGCCTGGGTGTAGCAAGATGCTCTGCCTAAAGTGCGATAAACCAGCTCTAACAATGTCCTATTTGCAAAACTACCAGCGGGGAATGGAGAAAGAGGTGTCATTCTGCTTTGGTGTTGAATAATGCTGAAACCAGTCTGACTCATCAATCCCAAAACTAAACAACTGGAAAGTAAGGTGAAGATGTAGTAGACCAGATAAAGTACCTTGATAAAGTAACAAACAGGTGGCACTACTAATAACTTATCTAAAGCTGCTGAGCTGACACAGCTGGCCTGGACACATATGACTGACAGTGAATAATTTTAAACAATAACAGCCTAGTTCTACTTTTTAGTGGAAGAGTTTTCTAACACATGACTGCTTATGTATGTGTGGAGATTTGTCCCTTGAGTGGGGATGATGCTCAAGGTTACTTTGGGAAGCTGAGCAAAAGAGATTGGGCCATGGTTGTTGGTATGGTTGAAAAACATCAATCTCTATTTAATTATTGGGTTTACTGGCCTTAATAAAATTGCTTTAATAGAATGGCTTCAATATTGTTTATACAGTGCACCGTACTATTGTAGTAGTTATAACTCCTATCTGTGTAATAAATAATTCTGATTAAATCTATTTGTCTAATCATTATAAAAATAATTTATACTTATATATCTGGTTTGTCATCCTTCATAATGTGGGAGAAAGTTATCTAAAAGTTCAACTACACCTATATAATTCTCTACACATAAACCATTTGTATCGTTCCACTGGGGGGAACTGCGAAGAGTTCGTTTAAAACAGATGGTCTAGGACGAAATTAAGTCCAACAAGACAATATTGCATCTGAGAACTGTTTATTGGTAACAAAAAGAGAGTTGCCCTACTAAAGACTAGAAAAGACAGAAAAGGATGAAGGAAAATGAAAAAGGATGGCGGGGGAGAGAGAGAGAGAGAAGACAGAGTACAAGCGGGCATAGAAGGTGGGGGAGTGCGGTCCGTGTCCAAGTGGCAGGGGGTTTGTGCACGCTGCCTGCCGGGGTGCCTGCACAGCTCTCTAGAGGCACAGCTCCACAGGCACAGCTCCCGCGGCGACAGGCGGCCAGACACGAGGTGAGGGGGTGGGCGCTCTGGCAGGAGGCGCAGAACCCTGTGCAGGGGTCGCAGCGGGGACCACGGTGGCAGGCTGGATCGGCGAAGCAAGGTTAGAGGCAGGCAGGAACGCAGGGACAAAGCGGGCAGGGCGTCGGACAGGAGCACAGGGAGGCAGGACAGGGAAGGGGAGGCTCGGAGTAAGCCAGCGTCCAGCCAAGCGCCCCGGGAGAGGGAAGATGAGTGAGAGTAAAAGCAAGCTAGAGCCAGGGCAAGAACGTGACCAAAAAGACAAGACCCTAAAGCCCTCGCCAAAAGAGCCCCAGAGCTTGTGACTCAGTTACTTTTATGCCCCCCGGCTCCTCACAAAGTCCGCCTGCTGACAGGAGACCATTGGCCCAGTCCAACGTCCCACTGCAGTCCATTGGTGGAGACCTTTTTCCATCTGATTGGAGAGCCTCTCTGGAGGGTACAGTGTCCTTGGTGGTCTCTTGCTGACCTCTTGTGCCACGTGAGATATGAAATGGTTGCCAGGCACAGTCCCCCCAGAGACAAGGCTTTCCCCCATCTTCTCCTAGTTGCCTCCTGCAAGTGGCACATGTGCAACCCCTACCCCACGTGCCTCTGACAAACAGTGTTAAAACAGAAATAAATTGGCTCCTCACACCACGGTCTGGGGCTAAGTTTGGATCCAACTGCACCTTGACTCCTCTCCCAGAAGGAGTTCAGAAAGCATGGGTGTCCTTTCTGCACCTTGTGACTCAACAGGAGGGCTTCTTTACTAAACTTCATCTGAAGCTCGTACTCTGCCTGTGACACTGGGTGACTGAGACAATCTTGGAAGGAACAAATGAGGAAATCTTGTTTTTCCTTTGTAGGCTCTGCTGTTATAGATGCAGTTTTCCTAAGGATTTAGCTATACTTCTATGAACCTGAGCAGGTGCTGCCTCATCTTTTCAGATGCATAAAATGTCTTGATCTGCTGCTGGAGGATTTTCTTAATGGAAACAGGATATATCTCTCTGATTTCAGGATTGTTCTTAAACATGCTTCACGTTATTTCCTCAAATAATGAAGATTGTATTTTCCTAATTAAATGTTTGAGCTAGTGACAAACCGCTACATTTTTTCATGTTTAATCTTAGAAAGTGGTAAACACTTCAAGTGAAACTTTTAAAATGTGACGCCTGAACCGTGTGAATTTCCACTTTGATGGCTCAGGTTGGGCAAGCTAATATGAAATTGAAAATCAGGTCTTAGAATGAGAAATATTTCTCTGACTTGTGAATGACTCAGAAAAGCAACGAAGAATTATCTCTTTTCTGTAATCACACATTCTTTTTCACTTGACCTGAAGGCTATTAATGATTTCCTGAGTAATACAGACCAGTTCCTGCCTCAGCTGTACATGGATCTTATGACAGTAACTCAGCATTTTCTCCTATCTGGAGGAAATGGCAAGGGAGGGCATCTGTTCTACTCATCCTTTGCAGAACCACAGGCGGGTCTGAGAGAGAAGTGGTTTCCTCCTTGCTGCTTTGCTTGAATGGGTTAGCAAGACAAATGTTCTCTATATGTTATCCCATTAGTCTGAGCTCCCACTAAAGGTGTGCTGCAAGATCAACAAATGCTTGCCTTTAAAATCTAGACTGAAAGTACACAGATGGTCACAAAAAATATTCCAAGATGTTTTGCCTATACCTCAAAATTCCTTACTGGGGATTAAAATGTAAGTAAGTGAATTCATTAGAAGTCAAGTGCACTGGCCATTACTCTGGAAGAAAAAGAGTCATTTTAACTTGCAGCTGTAGGTCACACAGATAAATTTTTCCTTTTTAATGTAGTACTTAAAATCGCCTGTCTTTGATGAGATGTTATAAATGTCAGGTTTTTTTCAATTTTGCTCTGTATTATGGTACCCCTGTATTTGTTAAAAAAAAAAAAAAAAGGAAGAAAAGAAAGAAAAGAACAAGAGTACCTCAGGAAGAAAATTCTTATTTCATTAGTTAAACAAGGAAGAAATGCACATAGATATGTATAACCACAAGAGATAAGATGATTAAAAAGTCAATATACATCATGACCCTGAACACCAAACATGGACATACGAGACAGTTTTGGTTTATTACAGCATAAATGGCATTAAAGTATGTGACAAATCTGTGCTAAATCTCAAAGTATACTTCGCACTGTAACGTCTCTCCTTCTAAAATTATTAAAAACAGTGACCAACCTGTGAAGGCTTTAACTTCAGTCCTGATTTTCTTTCATTGAAATACAGAATAGTTCAAAGTCAAGGACTACATGAAGTGATTTACTTTGCTTTTATGAAAGGCATTATAGAAATGTCGCTCTATTGTATCTAACTGTATTTAAGAATTAACTGCTGTAGTACAGCCACAAGAAATGAATATATGTACTATCAACCCCATCAATTACTACTCACCAACAATTAATGTAAAGTACTCCTGAGATAAGAGATTTGAAGACAAAGGAGTAAACACATTTTTTAAAAAGGGGTTGCATTTAATCCTAGAATTTTTTTTCACTCTAAGATAACCTTATACTACAGTATTTTCTTTTTGATACTAACAGCCTTTCAATTAAATGAAGCAATCAGTGTGCTACAAGCCATGTCTTTCTTTGGTAGGAGGAGTCAGAAGCCCCTACATTCAATTGACCTGTTTCCAAATAATCTACAGGAAAAAAATGAAGATTAAGTCCTCTAACAAGAGCAGTGTTCACAGTGTAGCGTACAAAGAGAAGGATTCGGTGAAAAGATGAGAGGGCAAGCCGCATTGTGCTGGCTCACTTAAATCTTATTTCCAATTCACTAAATGTGTTATTTGACTTGGCAAGTGAGTTGGTATGTGTATTAGATCAGCAGGGAGCCTAATCAAGGAGATGCCAAGTTTGCTGCAGCCCCTCTGTGCAGCATTAGCCTCAACTAGTGACCTTAAGCAAAGTGGGTGGTTGAACCCAAAAGAGAATAGCATTAACTTTTGCTTGAAGTTCAGCTTGATTTGAAGTCTCCCTTTGTGCGTTATTAAAAAAAATGCAAAAAGCATTCAAGAGAACTGAATCTAGTCTGCTCAGCACCATCTTCACATGCAAGGCTTTACAGAAGCCTGCCTCCATTAATGCTGACACATGCAAACGAAATGAAAAGCATTAACTCAGCTAAGGCACTTGATTTTGCAGCTGTAGAACAATTCACTTTGTAACACAGTAACTTGAAGTTGGGGGATTTTGAGTTTTCTCTTTTTTTAAATCCAGATAAACTGCTAATTTGTTAATAGTCACAGGAATTATTTTCAAATATTAAACAAGTCTCAAATAAAACCAAAAATCATACCAAAACTATTTTTATACCCTCATTTTGCTAGCCATTTGGCGTACACAATTTTTTAAACATTTTCTGCATTTACAGATCCAGAGAGATCAGTGTAAGCCTGCCCTTTCCACTTTTTCTGAACTAAATTATATTGACTCCATACATCTTGAAAAAACCCCAACATTCCAAATAAAGATGTATTTTTGTCTTAAAAATACTTAACAAAAATTTTCTGGTTTTAAATATTGTAAGAGATAAGTTTTTTAATATTTTTATTTTTTATTACTTCTGTTTCCAGTAAAATCAAAATTTATATAAACGTCCCTTAAAATAATGCTTCTATGATTCTTTTACCAGGTGTAGCTTTTATCTGCAATGCTCTTTTAGGTTGAAGATGTGGCTCAGAGAAATTACCGAAGTACATGCTATAAATAACGTTAATGGGCTCCTCTTAAAAATTGTCAGTGTTTTCATTGTTTTCCTAATCTTATTTTTACTAAGTTTTTATGCTAGGTAACAGAATTAGTTTTCTGTCTGCTTCTTTGTCAAGAGTCTTTCTGTATCTCTACCAGTTACTCAGTTGTCCTCTACCCCCCCAGTATTTTTATATATATGTTCTCACTTAACTGTAGAAAAGAAGATTTTTTTAGCTTTCCAATCCAAATGAATGAAGAGAACTTCAGAAAGAAAATCAAAGCAACTGCTTGTGTACAGCTCTGTCTGTGTCATGTATTGGAGCTGCATTTAACATTTCATTTTAGCTGTGCACTGTGCATGTCCTGTTTCTTTCTCCCTCCCAGTCAGAGGTATGACATGAAGGACAGTAGCACCACATTCAGCTCTTTCTTCTGTTATTAAATTGCTCCAGTTTTTAATGTCTAGTATTCCTCCAAACCACAACAAAGAAAACTGGATTTGCTAGGGAAGAATATTATATAAGGTCTCCTACTCAACAATAAATAGCAAATTAAGTAGACAGATGTAAAATGTAATCTATTTTCCTAACACAGTATAATAACTTCTTTCATGGTGTAATGAACAGTCAGGAAAAAAAAAAAATCCATTTTTCCCCCCATACTTGCAGGAATAGCTTATCAGAAACAATTACTAATAAATAAAAACTATACTTCAAACAAACTATTTCTATTCAAAGGTCTGAGAAAATTTCACAAACTTCCACTTGCCTCAGATTCTCTATAAACAAGGTAAAGGTATATTCATTACAATTTCTAACCCTGGCCCTTTTGAAACGGGTTGTGGGGTTTAAAATGGCACTAAGCTCCTCCCCTTGTCCCCAGCCTGTCTGCAAAAAGGGGTGTCTTCTACAATGCACCGTTAATATAGTAGACAACACAGTCCTCCATTGACTGCAGGAGCATGCTGCTTCACCGTGTTCTTCACCATGGGCTGCAAGGGAATCTTTGCTTCCTCTGCTCCAGGGTGGGGTCCCCCCACCCATGGGAGACAGCCCTCCTTGAACTTCTGCAACATGGGCCCTTCCCATGGGCTGTAGTTCTTCACAAACTGCTCCAGTGTGGGTCCTCTGTGAGGCCACAAGTCCTGCCAGAAAACCTGCTCTAGCACAGGAGTCTCACGTCACATCCTCCTTCTGGCATTCATCTGCTTTGGCATGGTGTCCTCCATGGGCTACAAATGAATCTCTGCTCTGTCGTGTACTCATCACAAGTCACAGTCCCTTCAACTCAAGTTCAGACAGAAGTTTCAGCCTGTGCAGTACAGCGGCACAGAAAACAGCAGCAATATCCTGGTCATCTTCCAGCCCAGGAGCATCACCATGGCTGTTACCAGAATGTTCCCAGGCACAATACTATGAAGTGATCAGCAGTACATCACTATGGTGAGTGGTGAAAGTAAAAAGCAGCCACTAATGAGCACTAGACTCTAATATACAGTCAGGAAAGCAAGCCCCATGGCAAGTGCTGCTTGTTACTAACTAAACAGCAGTAACAGCTATAAATTCAATCTATCACATCCCAGTCAAATCTGTTCTTATCCTGAACCCTTTGTGCACCCAGTTAAACATCGAAAAGGACTGTTGTAGTTTAACCCCAGCTGGCAGCCAAGCCCCATGAAAGTTCTCTCACACCCTTACCAGCAAGATCAGGGAGAGAATTGGACGAGTAAAAGTCAGAAAACTTGGGATTTGAGATAAAGACAGTTTAATAGGAAAAGTAAAAGCTGCATGCTCAAAGCAAAACAAGGAATTAATTCACTGCTATCAATGGGAGGGCAGGTGTTCAGCCATCTCCAGGACAGCACAGCCTCATCATGCATTATGGTTACTTGTGAAGACACACACCATCACTCCAAATGATACCCGTTCTTCCTTCTTCCCTCCACTAAATATACTGAGCATGATGTCGCATGGTCTGAATGCCCCTCTGGTCAGTTTGGGCCACCTGTCACAGCTGTGTCTCCTCCCATGCACACCCAACTTCCTCGCCAGCATGGTAAGTGTGGGAACAAAAGAAGCAGCAGAAACAGCAAAGCCTTGGCTTTGTGTAAGCTGTCTGCAACAATAATAAAAACATCTCTATATTATCAACTCCGTGTTCAGCACAAATCCAAAACATAGCCCATACGAGCCATTGTGAAGAAAATTTACTCCAACTGAAATCAGCACAGACAGAAAGTTTAATTTCTTGATAAAAAGAGTGATAGGAAAACAAGCAGCTTTTAGTCTAATGGCTACAGGGGTAGACCATGTAAGCCTCCCTGACACTGGCTTATACATCAGAAATTATATGAAAAATCCACAGTCCTATGATGGCTTAGCAGGAATGTAGCAGTTGTGCCATACTTAGAAGATAATTACCTGGAAGATGTAATAGGCAAAAAATATAGGCAAGACCCATTGATAACAGAACTAGGATCTGGAGGTGTACTGCAGGCTCTTGCTGGTCATGCTTTCTTCAATCTCATATTGCTTGTCTTTTTCTAGACCTCTCAATACCTTAACTTTTAAGATTATTGCAGGAAGGCAAATGGGGAAGAAATAGTCTGTGTGTATGTAAAACTCTAATTTGTGATTAATTCCTACAGATGACTTACAAATCCCCAGGAAGTAAAGACTGTAACAAAAGTGCTAACCCAGTCTGACCCACAGCACTACTGGGTGTCACCGACATATCAGAGAGTATGGTATAAAGGACAGCCATATGAAGAGGGTAAAATGAGGGGTTAAAAGTCACACCAAACATACTGAAAAGGCCTGCAGGCTCCTCAACCTTTATTCTTTAATTGGGAGGAGAAGAGTTTTTACTAAAGACAAGTCTACAATGTAGGCCGGCAACCCAACTGGGCAATACCCTTGATTTGTGCAGTTCACAGCAGTTCTCTTCTAATGTCTTCATACAGACTTTTTTTTTCAAATGTAGTTAAAATTTTAGAAGTATAAAGGTATTTTATTAATTTTTTTTAATAAAACCTTGACTGCCAGAAATACTTGAAGTTAGTAATCATTTGCAGACTCCTTTCCCCTTTCTCACTGCAGGACTGAGGGCAGTAGCACAGCTGGCTGTCAGCTCAGTCCTTATTACCAACACCAATTATTGGTTAAAAAAGCCTACTATTCATATCTGGCTGCATTTCTTGACACAAGATGTTAGGAGCAAGAAACTCTATCCTTGTGATAGTAAATTTGCCTGGTTTTTAAATATTTTATCACAAACCTTCAAATAAGAGGAAATTATGAATTATTTTATATTTGATTCTTATTTAGGGGCGGATTAAAAAAAAAAAATTCCCTCCTCTCATGTGACCTTCCTGGCAGGTATTGGAGAAAAAGCTGTGGCAAAGAGAGCAGTGAGAAAATTGAGTGCAATAACTGAAAAATGTGTAATTCTGGATTCCTTCGCAAGGAGTAAGCTTAATAAAATCAAAGTAGTTTAAATGAAATCAAAATTCATTTTCCAGCCAGAAAACACTTGTCTTAGAACTGGATATAAACATTTAAATACATAATCATCATTGGCCAAAGATGTGTCCTGAAACACATCAGGAATTGCCAAGAGAAACAATATGCAGGTATAGTTAATCAAGCCAATACTTCAATTAGATAGAAAAGAAGCTCAAATAATTTTTGTATTAATAAAAACAATATCTCTTATATGGTAGATGTTGTTAGGAAGATAGTATTTATTAAAAATTACCAGAAAAGATACTTGATTAGGTTTTGAGGTTTCACTTCTGATTTGCTGTGGCAAAAGGAAGATTTCACAGAGAAGAAACAATATGAACTGTACCTAAAGCAATGATCTTCCTTTTAGCAGGAAGGTCCCTCTTCCAAAACTATGAGAAGAAATGGTATGAGGCCAGTGGTATTTCTGTCAAATATAGAGAGGTGACAAAGAGTTTTGGTGTAGAGATTGGAATCTGTTAAAGTGGACATTCATGTCAAAATAAAGCTTTTATCACAGTCTGCCAAACTTGATGCTAAAGCACACTTAATCTATTCACGAAGGCAAGATATGTTCTGTGAAAGTGTGCCATAATCTGTAAATATAGAAGTAAATGCAAAATATTAGCAAGGTTAAAATGGAAATGTCGCCTATAATTCAAGCAAAAGACTCTGACCTGCAACAGGACTTACTTTCCCTGTGTTTAATTTGAGTTGTTTATTTCAGTTTCATAGCTGCTGAAGAGAAACATAAACTTTTGGACATGTAGGAGAGATACTGTCTTTAAGGGCTGGTTTCTCTTTGCTTTTGACTAAAGAACTGAGGTCATCAGCTGAGGTCAAATGCTTAACTCTTAGATCAACTCCGCTAAGATGAAATCCATCTGTGCAGTCACACAATTCTCAAAGACCTTCCATATCTTGCTCATTTCCAAAACCAAAAATTCTTTTGTATTAATCTGTTTTTGGTCTGGGTTTTTTTTCATTGGTGTTTTGTTTTGTTTTGTTTTTCTTTTTTTTTTTTTTTTTTTTTTTTTTTTGTTTGTTTGTTTGTTTTTTAAGATGGAGATTACTTCTGTGCTTGTAAGGAACGGTGAATTTTTTTTTTTGTTAAAAAACCAAAAAGATATTCTATTAGTCCATATTTTCAAGTGAACAGCCATGGATGGACGACTTTCAACCACATTGCACTCTTTGGCCTTCCACAGACCCTACTACACATTTCTATCTAGGATAAAACACCAATCTGCTGCAAGGATTAAGTACATTCTATCAAAAATAAATAACATGGCGATAAAAATGTAGATCTACATTCTGAAATATTACTGCAAATGGAAATAATTGTTTAGAACAAGTGCATAATTATTTTACTGAAATTCTCCTTATTTTGTCCTAGCCTTTGGTCCACAACAATCCTGTATTGTGGGTGACACAACACAAAAGCTGAAAGACTTGCATGAGCAAAGTTATTTTTTGAACATATCCAGGATTACTGCTGAAAAAATGTTATTCTTTAAATAATGAATATGTTGACCATTTAATATGACAGTACCTGTCGTACTTCATCAAAGACAAGCAAGCATAGTTAAGGTCATCAGAGGAAAACTTTTAAAACAGCATATAAATGTTTTCATTTCTTGTTATCTGGTACTTTTCCTGCAGCAGTATATATCACCTTTGAATTGCCTAATAAAGAATGATGCTTTCCTTCTACTCTGGTTCTAAAATGGCAGTATTTGCCTGCTGTGGATTTCTGTTCATTCCTTGCACACAGGGAATCAATTTATTTGTAATTAAAAACAAAAAACCCGATTAATTCATAATTATAGCAATCTCCTTTTTAGAATTTAATTGCTCAATTTATTTGAAAGAAAATTTGAAGCTCTATAAATATAAAAAAATTTCTATTAAAGTTCCTTCCATGTTTGGCCCTGAGTAATCCAGGTCCAGTTCTTGAAATCTGCCACATGCAGATTGAACCACTTTGCCTTAAGCAGTCTTCCATCTGCACTCCTCCCAGGATTAGTTCATAAGATATGCAAGCCTCCACCTTTTCCCTCCAGTTGCTATTTTTAAATAGTCAAATTCTTAGTTCATTTTAAAGTATAACATTCTCAGGATGCATATAGCTTCAACCAACAGACATTAATTTAAATTTATTTGGCCATAAAACTATGGTTCTCTTTATAAATCTACCTTAGCTTACTTTCTACTCTATCAAATGATTTGTGTTTTACTTTGAGAAATGAAGTTTTGTTTGTGAACTAGTTAGCAACTTTCCCCTTCGCCCCTTCCTTTTTTTTGAGAAGAAGGAGGTCAGTAAACAGGAGATACTGTCTCTTCATAAATTCAGATCATAAAGTAATTTCTGATAAGTTCAAAAGAGGTTAGAAAACAAAAATCCATTTTTGCAGTTTGGGGCGTCATCTCATTAAGGGTAATACTGCAAGCCTCCAGTATGAAAAAGGCACTGACTCAAATTTGTAATGATTTCACTTTCAAATTTCTTTTATCTCAGCTGCTGCTACATCAACAAATACAAGTGCTTCAGATACTTAGGCAGACTAATGAGCATTGCAGCTGATTACTAAAATATTGTAATACTTCCCAAGGCAAAATGACATATTTTTCAAAATTAAGAAAACAGAATACTTCTTCTTTACTGCTATAATGTATGACCTCAGTCTAAGCCTCAAATCCCACATTTCCCAGTACAGTTGAAGCAAGCTGTGTTTAATTAAAAAGGATTAATTTTGTTTTGGGAAAGGTTCTAATTTGTTTTGGTCAGTGTGTTCACTGTGGCTGTAGTGATCTTAAAGTCTATCATGTGCTTTCAAAAACCTCAAATTCCTTCTTTTCTTTCCTACTTTCAGTAGTCCTTAAATGTGTTTATTTTTTATTGACCACATTTGTAGTTTGAGAATTGGAATTACAAAAGTAATTTAAGTGTTATGTTTTAAAAGGAGAGAAAAATTTGTAAAGATGCCCTAAAATTCCTTCCCAGGAGACATGGCACCACCTCTTGGCACAGCTCTTGTAGAAGACAACTCTAAAAATACTCTTAAAACATATCTTTCAAAATTTATTTCTGCTGGATCACCTGATAACCAGAATTGGACAAGGGAAGGATATTATGAAAGGATCCTCAAATTCTAGGGCACAAATGTCTTGAGCTATGGGTTTTATTTTAAGTGGCCCTGAGAGAGAAGAAATCTAAGGCAAAGAAGGAACAAAGATATTGAAAGACACCTTTGCCTCCCCACTCTCTGTTCTGCAAGTTCTGTGCTATGTGTCCAAACAACAGTACAGAAACTTCCCTGCAAATTCAAAATAATTATCTTGCCATCTCCAGTGAACTGCAACTGCTGGATTTTTTCCTATGACTTAAATTCAGCAGTTCAAACTTCCTAGCAATTCTGATTCCAAGGATTTCTGTGAAGCCAGATTTATCTTAGAAGTGCAAGTTCAGTAAAATGCATGCTAATATCTATCAGTGTTTATGCAACATGGAACCCGGTCACATGCTTAAGACCAGATGAAGTTTTGCAAGAAATACCTTTTACTGAAATAGAGCTGCAGGGAGCGGACAGTATTGAATTTTCAAACAATTGTAACCATCTGACATAGAATTTCTTTTCGTAATACCTAAAAAACCCCCTCAATGAGCCCCAGAAAATTCTCGATATGACCCACAATATCTGTAGTCCTCAACAGTAGAGAGCAGCTAGCATCATCTCAAGGGACTCGCCACATAATTCAGAGATTTTTTTTTTTGGCTCTCTTTCATTCCGGGTTTGAAGACAGATTGCTTTACAAGGTACATCAGCCTGCAGGGAATAGCAATTTCCTTTTTCCTCTGCAACAAAACAAATTGAACTTTTAGAACTGCTTATCTTTGATCAAAAATATATTACTTAACACACCAAATGAACAGCTTTAAAATTTGTCATTGAAATTATTGCTTCCTGTGGCAATTTTTAGTGTTTTCACATTTGCTGGGCAATTGGTAACAAGAACTGATATCCTTACCATTTGTTTTTTATTTTTGTAATGATCTTAGGAGCAACATTTTGAAATACGAGCTTTCTTTAAAGTAACTAGATAAACTACCACTCTGTCAGGAATTATACACCACTTCCTCGCTAAATAATCGTGGGAACTCAAGCAACAACCACAACCCCTACACATAATGCATGAAATGATACCGAACACATATCATACATTTCTGTGGTAACATTCATCCAGGAACACCAAAGCAATGATCAGAGTATTAAAAAAAAAAAAGCAATGAACCCACACACACCCCTCTTTGTCTCACCCCACCAACCATTAAACCAAAACCCTTTAGAAAACAGTTTTACAAGGTGTGTAAAATCAAAGTATATCTTTTCATTAGACTCTTAAGACAATTTGTCTTTTTCTCATTTATTAAATAGGCTGAAGATGTAGTTTGCAATGCATTATGTTACTATAACATGTCTTCATATTTCATTCTCCTTGTTGTATAAGGCCATGGTGTAACACTTGTCTTTTCAGAACTATCACTTTGTGTCATAGTTCTTTATTTTTGCTTTCTATTTTTTCACTTTGGCTTTCATTTTCTATGGATGTCACTATCTGAAGTCTGCTGTGGCATTATGACTAATCATACTCCTAGTTTACTGATCACAAGCTCTAAGTCGACTCTCCCCTTTCCCTTCAATTCTATGCAAAAAACCTCTTTGATCTAATGCTTGTCCTTTCAGGTCTCAAAAAAAATAATTTTCTTCTTCATTTGGCTCTGAGGCAATTTAAATCTTGTGTCTTGGACTTCATTACTATTTAACAAATTCACCTTTTGCTGGAGAGAGTTATAAATTTGGACACCCAAACACACTGCAATTTATCAACACCTTAATATCCTTTTAAGAGGTGTTTGGTGTCAGAAATGAAAGAAAAGAAAGTGTGATTAAGATTCTTCCCAATAGCCCAAAATTTTTTCTTGACACTTGGATATTAACCCAACCTAGAAATTCTTTTATTTCTTCATTTTAACTCTCCCCTGAAGCATTTCTGATAAGTCCTAATCATACTCAATGTGCACCTTTTTTTTTTCTCTGTTACTGTACTCTATACTCACAGAAGCTCTTTGTGACTCATCTTTTTTCTTACTTTAAAGGAAAGATTCCCAGTGTTTGGAGAGTAGCAGCAACAATTTCAGAACACCATCTACTCAGTTCCTTCTGATATGAATGTGATATCTACACAGTTCTCTAAGGTCTTCATAAAATTTTGTATTGCTAGGTAGCACAGAGAAGTTAAAGCACAGTCACTACAGCTGCAGAATAAGCATTTAAGCTAAAACTGGATATCACTCGAGTTGTTGTCCATCCACTTCTGTTAAAGACTATGGACATGCTCTAGATAAACTATGGTCTAGACTGATGTTTTTTACTGTGTATCACATTCCTAGTTGAATTTATACAAATTTAAAGTGTGCTCTTTATCAGAGCTGAAAACTTGCTGCACTTATAAAAAGCTGTTTATGTTCTAGAACTCAATATCATTCAGCTTCTTTAGAAAAATCAATATCAAAAATCCTTTACGGTGTTTGATTATCTATTTTCTAAAAAAAGAAAAAATCCTAAACATCCTTAAAATGAAGAAAATATATATTTATTTTTACAGTAATTACTTGGGGGCTGGAATTTTCTATAAATTTGGTGGTAATATTACCTTGAGAGAAGCATATAGTAAGTTCTTCTGGGCTCAGCTGACTGCATACATCCATTCAACTGTTCTGGAGTCGCTAGTTTTTAGATCTGCATCAGAGAGGTAAGATTCTGAAAATATGAAGGATTCTTGTTTCTCCCATCTTTTCTTTTCAAAAGTGTTCCTTAAGTATCTGCCCAATGCAACAGAACCTCTACCAGTATACCTCAGCCATGAAAATTTAGGATTATTATGGAGTTCAAATCAGTTTTGGATTTGGTTTTTTTTCCACAGGCATACATGGGCTAGGAAATTTCAGAAATGGAAATCATGAGGAAGTTATCTTGGAATAAGTCTGCTATGTACTTCATACTGCTTTTTGTCCAGAAATACAGAAGAGGATTTTGATTGGTAAAACATACAAATCAGAAGTACGTCTGTAAAGCAGGGTCCTTATCTCCAAAGGGTAAGTACAACACTCTACAATTTCTTTTGTTCTTGGCTTTCTCCTACATAAATTTTTGTGCAGGCAAAATTTGAGGATGCAAAACTGATGGCAAATCATAATGTGCCAGCCACCTAATCAAGACTTTTTTTAAAAAATTAAAATACAGATTAAAAAATACCTTACAATACCAATATCAGTTGCCCATGGACAATGATGATGATAATAACAATATGACCCAATGTAGTATTGAATACAAGACTTGGATAGTAGTTCATGCCCTACGCTATTATCCTGTTTCTGGCTGGGACAAGATTAATTTTTACAATAGCCAGGAGGGGGTGTGCCTAGGACTTTGAGGTCCATGTCTATACAATCTTGTTCTATACCATCTCATGTCATCTTCAGGGGATGGAGGAGGAGATCCTTTCTATGTCAGGTAACATGGCAAAAAGAGCAGTCAGGTAATGTCAGAAGTGAGAACTCGCCTGTGAATTGTTCATTTCTTGTACACTTTTTTATTAGTTTTATTGCAACTTACAGGACCCTGATAAAGTGACAGATTATTTGCAAGGTGAATGCAGTGGCAACTCCAGACAGGAGCAACTCAGTGCAGTGTACTGGGCCCCAGCTACTTTTTACTGGACATAGTTCAATACTCGACAGCACCCTCAGGGGAAGGAGGAGGAAATTAGAGAAACAGGCACCACGGCCACCCAAACTCAGCTGAACCAGAGGAACAACCTGTGCTGGTAGCAGTCGTTCTATACAGAAGTCCAAGTCCAAATCAATTTGTATAGTGAGGAGTGCAGAGGAAGCAGGACCCTCACAACAGGAGGAAGAGGTGGGGCCAGAGATAATCCCTCTCCCTGGCTGAGCTGTGAGATATGTGGAGAAGTTTCAACTGCCAGTCAGATGAGCCACTACTTACCTGGCTGCTCCAATGTTGGGATATGATGGCCCGTGGTGTGAAACTAGATGGCAGTGAAGCCAAGCAGCTGGGATCCCTGTCCCAGAATGTGGGCATTGACAAGGGTATTGGGAAGAGGACAGAAACTCTCGGCCTCTGAAGATGACTCTGACTACTATTTTCTCAAGGATGATTAAGTAGTGCACCCAGGCAGGTGGGACACCGTGGAGGAAGGTGTCCAGTACCTTAGAGAATTAGCTGTGCTGGAGGTAATCTATAGGGATTCAAATAACAAACATCTGTAGATCCAGATGAGGTCCAGTGTACACAATCCATGTGGCAGAAGTTTGTATGGAGCTCATCATCATCGTATGCCAACTCATTGGCATTGATGTCCACGAAAGAAGGAAATCAGTGCTTCAGGTGACTCCCTGGCTCCAGCAATATGATGATCATCTTTTTTCCTGTTTACCAACCTGCACCTTATCTGTGGAAAGACTGTTCAAAACTGCAGAGACTTGAAAGACTCGAGCAAGTTGGAGAGGAAATGTCCCCTGCCTCCAGTATGGACCAGAGTCTCTGCTCTTGGGAGGAAGGGAGCCCCCTGCTCAAGAGAGAGGGTACAAACCACAAGGTAACCTGTGGTTTTTGCTGTGTGACCACAGAGAGTAGATGAGGAAGTGGGATGGAAACCCCACCTCTGCCCTAGTAGCACAGGTGAGTGCACTGAGAGGAAGAACAAGCACTGCAGGAATTTCTTCAAGGAAGAAATGCTACTCCAGTTTCCATTGGGCAAGTCCTCAGACAGAATAGAAGGGCTGATGTTACTTCCAGTCCTCTTGAAGGGACCTCCAGTTCATATTTACAAGAAGTGAGCAACGAGTACCATGAGCAGAACTAGACAGGCCCTGCTTCCAGGCATGTGGAGGAAAGGGACAATCAAATCTATTGGACTGTGTGGATCCAGTGGCCTGGCACATCAGATCCATGACAGTGTAAAGCTTTAGTTGACTGCAGAGCACAACGTACCCTGATGTCATCAAGATATGTAGGGGCAGAATCCATCTCTATTTCTGGAATGACAGGGGGATCCCAACAGCTGACTGTGCTGGAAGCTGAAGTGATCCTGTCTGGGAATGAATGGCAAAAACACCCCATTCTGACTGGCACAGAGGCCCTGTGCTTCCTTGGCATGCCTGATGTCAGTATTGGGTTTTTCAAGGACCAAAAAAGTAATTGTTGGGCTTTTGGGAGAGCTGCTGTGCAGACAGAGGAGATAGAACATCTAAACACTTTGCCTGGTCTCTCAAAGGACCGTGGGACTGCTGATGGTCAAAGAACAACAGGTATTCATTGCTACTACAACTGTACAGTGTTGACAATACTGCACAACCAGGACTCTGTGACCCCCATCCATGAGACGATTTGTGAAGTGGAGAGTCAGGGGTGGTCAGCAAGACTTGCTCACCATTTAATAGTCCTGCATGGCCAGTGTGTAAGTCCAGTGGAGAGTGGAGACTGACAGTGGACTACTGGGGCCTGAATGAAGTCACGCCACCACTGAGCACTACTGTGCCAGACATGCTGGAACTTCAGTACGAACTGGAGCCCAGGGCAGCAAAGTGGTGCCTCAACTGAGACTGCAAATATGTTCTTCTCCATGTCTTCAGCAGCAGAGTGCAGGCCAAAGTTTGCTGTCACCTGAAGGGGCATTAAGTACACCTGGAACTGATTTCCCCAGGGCTATAAGCCCAGGCCCACTATTTGCAGTGCACTGATCCAGGCTGCACATCAGAAGAGTAAGGCTCCAGAACACTTACGTTGATGAAATCATCGTATGGGGTTAAACAGCAGACGGAGTTATTGAGAAAGGGAAGGAGATAATCCAAAACCTCCTAACAGCCATTTTTGCCACATAACAAAGTCAGGTCAAGTAAGTAAGGAAACTGAGATTTCAGGAGTAAAATGGCAAGATGGACACTGTCAAATTCCAATAGATGTGTTCAACAAAATAGCAGCCTTGTTCCCACCAACCAGCAAAAAGGATACACCAGGTTCCCTCTGTACTGTGCGTTTTTGGAGGATGTGTATTCCAGATTACAACTGGATTGTAGATACTCTTTGTGATATGACCCAGAAGAAGAATGATTTCAAGTGAGGTCCTGAACAACAACAAAATTTTGAACAACTTGAACAGGAAGTTGTTCATGCAGTAGCCGTGGGGTCAGTCAGGACAGGACAGAATACAAAAAATATCCTCTACAGTGCAGCTGAGGAGAATGGTCCTTCCTAGATCCTCTGGTAGAAAGTACCCAGGGTGACTCAAGGACAACAGACAATTCCTGTTCTGGAGTCAGGCATACAAAAGATTTGAGGCCTGCTGAGAGATCCCAGGAGTTTATGAAGGAATTCTAGCTGCTTCAGAAGTGTTAGGCACTGAAGCACAGCTCCTCCTAAAACCCTAACTGCCAGTGCTAGACTGACATTCACAGAGAAAGTCCCTTCCACACATCATTCAACTGATGCTATGTGGAGTAACCGGATTGTGCTGATCACACAGCAAGCTCACACAGGAAGCCCCAGTTGCCCAGAGATCTTGGAAGTCATCATGAACCAGCCTTACGGCAAAGCTATCTGAAGTGGTATGGTTTTCTCCCTGATGGTTCCTGCTATATTGTAGGGCTACACTGAAAATAAAAAGCTGCTGTATGGAGTCTTATTTGGCAAGTCAGAGAAGCTATTGAGGGACAGGCTGGATCAAGTCAGGTTTCAGCAGAGCTGAAAGCCATCTAGCTTTCAGATAGACTGATGGAAAAAGACCAATTGGCAGAACAGAATTAAACCCAACTGGGCTGCTGACTTGTGGCAAGACATTGTTTCTCAGGTAGAGAAGCTGTCCGTACAAATACATCACATAGGTGCACACGTTCCCAGGTGTTGGGCTACTGAAGAGCATTGTAGGAACAGACAGGTGGATTGGGCTGCCAAGATTAAAGTGTCTCAGGTGGATCCAGCCTGGCAGCATAAGGGTGATATTTCTGGTTGGTGGGCCCATGATGCCTCAGGTCATCAGGGAAGAGATAAAACAATACAGATGGGCTCATGATTGAGGAGTAGATTTAACAATGAACACTATTTCCCAGGCTATCCATAACTGTGACACATGAACTGTGATCAAGCAGGCCAAGCAGGTAAAGCCCCTGTATTGAGTGGGTATCATACTCCCTGTCATGCGCCAGCTTCTGGGAAAATTGAACAATATAATGGACTGTTAAAAACCACTTTGAAAGCAATGGGTGTTTCAGCCTTCAAACGCTGGGATCCACATTTGGTGAAGGTCACCTGGTTAGGTAACATTAAAGGGTCTACCAATAGAACTGGCCCTGTTGAATCAAAAACTCCACATATCACAGAAGGGGATAAAATCCTCATGGTGCATGTGAGGAATATGTTAGGGGAGACAGTTTGGATTAGTCCTGCCTCAAACAAGGGCAAGGATGTGGGTACAGTTGGTGGGTAGTGCAGAGGGACAGGGAAACAGGTTGTGCACCTCAAGGAGATTTGATTCTTTAGTGAGAACAGTCTGTAATGTTTTCATTGTAAAATATTGTATGATGGATGACCCTTCCACTGCATGCCATAACTACCATGGAGAATGAATATGGACTGCGCCAGATACATCAGTTTTGAGGCCTTGATGCAGCTTGAAACCAGCTGACAACACACTCGCTCTCTGGCCCTGGAGCACACCTAGGACAGATAGAAATCATAGTCATGGACTAAATGAACTCCATGGACATGTTGGAGGGACAGCCTCTGACTATGGAAATGATACCTGTGTTTGTGTGGGTATCTATACTTGAGTATGTATGTATATATATGCATGTATATGTGTGTGTGTGTATATGCATATAGATTTATGTATATAATTGGAAGGTATAGGATGTTGCCATGACATTGATGGTATAGAAAATAGAGGTGGTTAATTTTCTGGTTCCAGTCAGGACATGGTTAATTTCTGCAGTAGCCAAGAGGGGGCATCGCTAGGACCTAGATGTTACTTATACCAACTCAGGTCATTTTTCATGGACAGAGTATCCTTTTGGGTCAGGTAGCATGGCAGAGAGAGTGGTTGGGTATTGTTGGGAGTAAGAACTCGCATATGGATCATTTGCTTCTTGTACACTCTTACTAATTTTGTTGCTTTTACTGTTTGTTTTCTTATCTCGTTGTTTCCAGTAAAATGTTCTTTTTCACAGCCTGGGATCTTTACCTTTTGTGCCTCTCCATCCCACTGCAGGTGGAGGGGAAAGTAAGTGAGCACTGCATAGTTCAGAGTGGCTTCAGTAGGAACATTAAATTGGATAATACCATTCCTAAACCATGACAACTGTCTACCTATGTACTTTTTTATTCTACCTCTTCTCTCAGGCATGCTCAATAAGGTTTAGAAAATTTTACAAGCCAAAACCTTGAGAAGAGAAATCAATGTATTTTAGGTTTAAAAATCAAATGTAGTTTAGACATAAAGTATAATCCTGGTTACCTTATGCAGGGTGTCTGTACAGACACAAACATAAACCCATGAGTACCCATGTATCCATATGAACAAAACTACATGGAAAATATTTTGAACTTTGTAGAAGAAGCAGCTGTGTACTTGCAGTTGTCAAAGTCCCCAGCTGTGCCTTCTGTGTAAGATCATGCAATGCTGTCTCCAGATTGTCAGGAGAACATATTAATTTTGTACCATTTTCTGTTCCCTTTACAGTTTTTGTCATGAAAATGAGCATGTATAATGAAGAGAACATGAGAGGCATTAACATTCGATGATACTTCACTGTCAAAAATAGTGGTCACATAAAGGAAGTGGCATGTTTATCCATTCTTAAGGCCAACATAGGCATGGAGACTCATGGCACTGGTATACTGCATTTTTGGGAAAAGATTATATTTTATGCAAATACAAAAAACCATTATGAGTGACAATAAAACAAAAAATTATTTTAGCAAACTGCCAATGTTACAAATTTAGTTCCAAATTCCCATCTTTTTTTTCCCCCAAATTTCAGAAATTACAAAATATTTTTGTCTTGAAATAGCTTTGTCCATGTAGGACTGCCAGAATAATTGGAGGAACTTTTGTTGCTCAAATACAAGCCTCTTTGAAAATTCATTTCAAATGCCATTTGTGACAAATGACTTCTAGCCCAGTATTTTAACATTCTATTTTGTTGTTGTTTCTGAAACCCAGTCTTCTGCGTGCCATCCTCTAACCCACAGGATATTTTGCAGCTAGACAGTAAGGACTGAAATGAAAAGAAAATGCTGAGCAACACAAACACTCTCATTATTTGGCCATCTGAATTCAGCTACATAATTTTTAGCTGATTTTGCATGGTTGAACATGTAAATCAAACCCTGACTGCTGCCAACTTCTGTAATAGCAGCTGCTCTACCTGGCCTGCAGACCACTGCCGCTTGTTTCCAAGCACAAGCACAAGGGGTACAAGTTTCCTCCAGCCCACCTTCTGACCTCCTGAGGGGCCAAAAGACAACCCCATTGTGTCAATGATGTAACTGGATCATGCAGCTGGGAAACACGGCATCATTTCCTCATAATACTATACAGTAAAAGAAAAAAAAGTCCTCAAACCTCATTCATCTGGATCTAGCTCAGGACTCTGTGTCAGAAGAGATGATCTGATAGGTCTTATTTAATCTGTCCCCAGATCATCAAGGATAGATTAGTAGCTTGCTCTCCATTCACAAGATGGCCTTGAGGGCAGTTGAACCACGCTGCTTTTGCATGTTAAGATTATAGGAAAATAAAATATTTTATCTATCATGCAGAACTAGGAATCAAAAAAACCTGTAGTAGTAAGACAGGGATGCCCTCAAGGCTTGGGCTGGGAGAGAATTCAATCCAAAATAAGCTTGAAGGAATCAAATAGATATTTTTTCGCAGTCTGGGTAGAGAATCAGTGATTTCCCAGTATGTTATCACAGTGATGAATGCCCACATACTAGAGGTCTCTCCCTACTTTGCAGATATCATGTTCTTCTACTGATCTTCCTCATGTCTTTGGCTGGAAGTGTAGTGTAAGGGGGGCAAACACTACCAAGAAAGATCTCCTGAACCATCAGATCCACCTTCTACCTCAGGAAAGCACAAGATGTAACATTTTCATGTGGTAAACAAATTCTAAGCTCCTGAGTTAGAAAGGGCAAGAATAACAATAAAACAATGTCTGTCTACTGGTAGACAGCATTGTCAAGATCATTGCTCACACAGTAATGGGTTTTCTCAACAGCTTACAGAAAATCTCTTTTATGCTCCTCCAGTTGATTACCTTTCCCTAGATGATCTGAAATGCTATTCTAGGAAGTTGAAAATTATCCTGATAAAAAAGAAAATTAGTCTCTTCCTTAGTCTTCATTTAGCCAAGAGGCATCTAAGGCCCTGATCCTTCTTATCAACACTGTCTGCATACTGCTGTGCACTTAGAAACATTTTTGGTTTTGGTAGACATGATGTATTTAAGTTCGGACCAAACAACAGAGCATCAGGAAAGGAATCTTTTTATTATCACCTCCTGATTGGAAGCAACACTAACCATCTTGTGCCATAGAAAGTATTTTCAACAGCCTATTTTACCTGGAAGTCCAAAACAACAAATATTACAGGATGTCAGCTTAGTCCGCTCTCAGTACTTGCAATATTATTTATGCAGCTGAACAGAGTGAATCATCAGATGACTCAATCTCCAAAACACCATTATAACAGTAAATAAATAAAGTCCTTCCCTCACACTGAGGAATTGCATTCATACACACAGCCTTACTGAAAAACATGATTGAGAGTAATTTGAAAAGAAATAAATGCAATTTGAATTTTTAAAAAACTCATCAGCGCTGCTATGGTTCCCATGAATAAACAGATCTGATTTGTTAAATCTCTTTAACCTTCAAAGATGATTAGGGAGTAATTTTTGTTGTTGCTGCTGTTGCACAAATGGATGGATACATTTTCCAGCAAGTTTTGGAGACAGGCTGGAAGCAGGTACAATTAATTCAGTACATATAATTTACTGCATCCTTGCTTCTTTCACAGAAATCCTTGCCAACTGATCCCAGGCAGAAGATTGGCTTTGGTTCTGCAAGCAGCTGCTCAACTTCCCACTTTACTGGAGGTAGGATGTCACAGTAAAGCAGCTGCTGAAAGAGTGGGAGGGAGACACCAGTGAGCAGAAACAATTGTGTTGATAAAAAAGAAATATATGAGAAAAATACAGGAGTGACAATCTTACTTTCTTCTAACATATTGGGCTATACTACATCTTATTTGCCTAAAAAGAAACAGAGTGGCCATAAGTTAACCTTGAACTATGTAAACTCTTGGAAACTTACACAGTTCAGAAAACCAACATAAAATAGATCTACCAATGATATATTATTCTATTGATAATGAGTTTTGTGATTAAATTTGACATACTCAGAGATCTGAGGTTCATGAAGATTCAGTGCAGATTTAATCTTATCTGATTCTGCCTTCAATGCATTAAGCCTGTTGTGTAAGAGATAATAATTATTTATATCAACATTGATATAAATAAGAGTTCTGAGGCTCAAACTCAAATTAAATAGAAGTGGGGAGAACTAAGAAAAAGAATCTGGAATTCCAGAAGCCAATAAGTAAATAAAAAATAATAATCTTTGGTGTAGCAGTAATCTGCTGAGATCAATGGTACTCTATTTAAAGATCTATCTTACAATTTTACTTGCATAATCAGGCATGACTCAAATAAGTCAAGGTAAATTGCCAGTTATCACATGCAATTAATTGTTTTTTAGAAGATTTTAAAGCTGTGGATTTTTAAAATATGGTCAGAGCCCAAATTAAGTTAGAGGTTGTTACATGACAGTAATACTGCACTTCGGTAAAACACTTTGGAGTACTCCAGAATACTCACTGTGATATTTCAGAAATAAAATTTAAAAAAACACCAAAATGTCCATAATACTGAACTCTTATGGAAGACATAACAAAATTCCAACACTTTAAAACTGCAAGATTGGCTTAGGGAGTTGTTTTTTTTTTTTAATGTGAAAGCTGTACTACTCCTCTAGTAACATGATTCCAGGAAAGAGGACTTTTAAGAAAGGTCCCGTCTTTACAAATACTGAAAATATCAAGCAGCTAGCAAACCAATACTGTGTTTTTGGTATTCAGGCAGGAGGATAAAGTACATTCCTGGAGTGGAAAATGTCGGTCTAAACAAAACCTGTTCTAATAGTAGAACTTAAGTGTAAAATGTGACCCAAAGGGGCACAAAGCATACAAACATGGGACGTTTTAAGGCATGAGTGTTGTGTAAGTACAAGTTGTTATATACAATGATGTCCACAGTCTCAGTAGCCTGATTCTCCACCTGTTAATAGGATAATTAAAAAATAATTACAACACATAGATTAGTACTTAGATTTAAATTGTATTCCTCTTCTTCCATGCTATAGATATTGTGGGTGTTAGAACTTCTCCACTGTTTTTTGGCCTAGCCTGTTTTTTGGCCTTTTTTATCCTAATGAAACCTATTGCTTTGGTTATTTGTTGCCTGAGGCAGATTTAATTAAACCCACAAATTTTCTAGTGTAAAGGAAGTCCATAATATCTGTAAAGACTAGAAGAAACAACACACCCTCCAAATCTAAACTGGCACAACTAGGTGGCATGCATATGTATAGGATCTACATTTTCATTAGAATGTTTATCTCTCCTTTCTGCCTGATTCTTTTTGCCACAAGCTTAACCTATTTTTCTTTGTTCACCCACTCTGCATTTTTATAGCATACGTCGGTTTTATTCCTTTTCATTTTATTTCTTGTTTTTAGTCTTAAGAGACATTCAGACCCCACATTGATACTTCTTTATCAACATTATGTTGATTGAAAAATACATCAAAGAAAGAATGTGTAGGTCTGGATATTAAATCAAAAATAGTCTACATTTGTTCATTGTTAAACTGAGATAGTCTCTCCGCTGACCTTTCTTAAGCTTTGTCACAATCTGATGAATTAATTAAAGGAAAAACTGCTCTCATCTCATTTAGCAATGGAAAAGCCACTAAATTTTTGAGGCAAAAACTCTTGATATGCAAAAGTTAAGGTGTAGGTTCATATTGGCCATACTGATCTGCTGTTGGTATGATGAGCACTTGAAGTTTTCTTATAAAAAATGATCAATGACAACTTCGACCCCTTTTAAATATTTCCTTGCTTTTTCTTTTTTTTTTTACTCTCCACTCACAGTCAGCATGAAGCTCTACTCCCCTTTAACTAGCCAAATTGAACAAAGAAAGCATCTGCCTCATTCTTTTCCCCTACTGTGCCATTTTACAGAGAAGAAGCTTAATTACAACTGATTTTCTAAAGCTCATGTGCAAAATCCACAGCAGAATTGTGAGCTGAACTCAGATTTCCCAACCTTGCTTTCATCCTTCCATAAACTCATGTTTTCCTTGAACTGCTTCAGTGTGCAGTTTGATTAACTGAGCCTGCCATGACCAGGCTGGGATAGCTTTCTCTTTGAAAGGAAATAGTTGGTCAGAAAACATGAGAATGTCAGCAGCGAACACAAATCTGGGTACTTCCAGACCAAGCTTTGGTTCTCTTCCATGTCTCAGACGCTGGACCATGCTGATGCAGCTGTGTGAGACCTCTTAGTAAATCACATTGATGAAATGACCCCAAATTATCCCTCCAAAAATACTTACTTTGTTTTACCTGGCTTATTTCAATGAGTGATTTCTAATATGTGGTCATCCATGTCATCCCACATGGCAGAGGAATATATATAAATAATGACTGAGTGAGAAGGTCCTTCAACAGATTTGCTGTAGAAGGCCACAAAAATTTAAAATATGCTACTTATTTCTCTAACAAGTTTTCCATCTTGTAGCTTTGCTGCTGTGTCTAGTCCCAAAGAGTAATTTTCTGCTTTTATTGCTCCTTGATGAATTCAGATTTTTGTCAGGCAGAGGCAGAAAAGCTGACTGGTCTTCTTTCATTTACATTTACAAAAAAAGACATAGACAACTCCTCAAACTTTGTTGCACACAAATCACAATAAGAATAAAAAACAAGCCGGAAAACAGAAGCTTCTAGTCCTGGTTCTGGTTTTAGCACCTTCCTAATCTCTGCTGAATCAACCCTGTAGGAACCAACAGAGAGAAAACAAGGTAGTCTTGACTAAACAAGAGACTCACACTTCAAACAAAAGGGGAAGAAATGAACAAAAAGAAAAGTCAACAGAATTTTCTAACTCCCAAGAGGATTCAAAGCTAGTTTGATTTAACATTTTAGATAGCATGCAGCTTAATAATTTACCAGATTCCCAGCAACTAACTGATATCTATTCTTAAGGGTTTTGTTTGAGTTTATGGTCTTGGCAGGTATTTGGCAAGGAGAAGGTGATTTTAATTACATTGCATGTAGAAACTCTGAATTCATGCTAATTTATTACCCATGCCACCATGTGATAAACAATAGTTTAGCAGTATTTGTTACTCCTGACACTAATTTTACTTTTTCCCAAATCTTGCTTTGTATAAATTGATGACAAAACAGGAATATTTTCTACCCTCAAGATTTCAAATTATATACGAAGGAACAAAACTCAACAAACAACCAATACCAATAACCCCAAATACAAATTTTAAAAAAATGTCACTATTTGGCATAATATTTGTAGTATTATCAGACATCGTGGGGAGAATATTTAAGCATGGACTGCCACATACCACTGTGGAGTACAATTCAATAACATTAATTCTTTTTCCCATTTTTACTTATACCACCATGGAAAAATATGCAAAAGCCCTTTCAACAGGCAAGTGTCTAACAGGAGTAACTGATGAAAACAAAGCCTTGGAAGTTTACAATGGCTGTTGAATCTGAAACTACAGAAATGTTAAAACCCCAAGATAAAGCTTTGATCACCAAAAACTAGGTCCCAGGTCAATAAAGCTCAAGTTGTTCAAACAACCACTGGGATATTTCCCTTCCCATTAGTGTGCAAAAAAAGGAAGTAAAAAACAAGGGAAGTTGGATCAATGGGCTGCAAAGCACCCCAAGATGGCAAATACCAGGTCAATTTTTGCACTCTTTGGCCTTTAAATGATGAACACTGAGACCATTTTTACTGTAAAAAAGATTAAAAAATCACTATAAAAGCAGACACTGTGTATTAATCTACAGAGAAAATGGAAAACTGAATGAATCTGGTCTAATGATCTACTATATCTGATGATTTTATCATCATCTTAGGCGATGCATTTGAAAGTAGTGCACCTGAGCAAAGTAGCTTTTCTCCTGTGTGCTCCAGAACTGCTGGGCTAGTTTTGAGTGAATTCAGAATGCATGAGAAATTCCTGATTGACAGCTAAGGAGAATATATTTATCCAGAAACCAGGCAGAGCCTAGAGAGAAGAAGTGAAAACTTACTCCCACCTCAACCCTGACCTTTAGGGGTAGGTGAGGAGCAAGTTGGTTTGTGTTAGGGTCAAGTTCCATCGTCTAAGGATGTTTTTATTGATTGCATTTTTTGCTTTGTTTATTTTATTTTTTTAAAGCAACTTTGTTACTTCAGAGAAACAAGGAGCATGCTACTGAGAGACTGAGGATTTATCTGAGTCAGAGCAAAGCAGTGGTTCTTCCTCTTTTTATAGTAGGTTCTTCCTCATGCTTTCAGTCAAATTTAGCTCCTCAGGGTAACACTGTCGTGATTAAGCTGAGGTAGAAACTTTTGATTGTGAAGAAATTGCCAATAAGTTATTGTTGCTACTGCAGCTCCTGTGTGAAGGAAGACAGAAGATGATCTCTTAAAACAGTAATTAATGCCCTAAGGTAGTAAAGCCAGCTCCATCACTGGTATGAAAAGGTTATCTTTTCCTCTTTTTTTCCTCTTTTTTTTCCTTCTATTTTAATTTTTCTGAAACACTGTCTTGGTCTTCCTTTTGTCTTTTTTTTTTTTTTCCTGAAGGCTGGGCTTGTTTCCTTCAGTTAAAACAGTTTGCTCTCCAAAGCAAAAGAAATATTTAATAAACTGTTTTTCTCTGCTCCCCCCCGCCATGTGTTTACTAATAAAGTGCAGGTAAATAGCAGGGGAAAGTAGATGTGTATGGTGTCCTGGGAAAAGTAAAAATGTTTGGATGGGAAATGGAATTGTTACACTAAAAGTTAAATTATTTCCCAAATTAAAAACTTAAAGTTTTGTCTCATGTGAAAGCATAGTACACAAGAAGTTCTTGAAGCAACAAAATATAATGCATGTTTTAAATTGATAAGTGTATTTAAGTCACATGAACAAAGCAGAACCTTGAAAGGTTGCACTAGAGATGATATATATATTAAAAAGTACTGTGTGGTAAAGACCCTTGATTATAAAAGAAAAGGTTTTACAGCTGCAAAGACTACTGTATTGTACCTCCAAATAAGACATATTTGTGATAATTTCATTCTTGAAGCACAAAGAAATCTTTGTTTGTTTGTTTGTTTGTTTTTTTCAAATTGCAAATTTATCATCTGCAACTGATCAGAGAATCCCACTGCACTGGAAATACATATGTAGCAAATTAAATTCTATTCAATGGGAAAAGTGGTGTCCAGGAATTACAGTGCTTCACATTATGTTACATTATGTACGTTTAATTAACTGCCATCTTTTTTTCTCAGCAATGTAGAAAATGTTATTTTATCCAGTTTCTTAGACAACTTTAAAAATAATTTTAACCCACAGCATCCTTCTCACATTATCCTAACTAAGCACCGGAAGTTCTTATTGCAACATCAATTAGACCACAAATGAGAGAATTGTGAGGCTCTGGATAAAAAAGGAAAGCTGCACTGAAAACAGTGCAAAATATTTTCTTGGTTGTGTACAAGTTCAGTGACAGAAAGGCGAACAGCTCTAGTGAACTGTTGCTTTGAACCCTGATGAAAACATGCACTTGTATTTAGCATTTAATCTAAGTTTATGGAAGTGTAGAGAATTATCCTGGTTCTGGCCAGGACGCGGTTAATTTTTGCAGTAGCTAGAAGGGGCCATGGCTGGGACCCAGAGGTTATTTATACCACCTCCCGTCATTTCTGGGAGCAGGGAAAAGGGAGTCTCTTCTGGGGAGAAAGAATTTCTTCTGGTTAAGAAAACGTGGTTAAGGGAGCCATCTGGTATGGTTGGGCGTTTTCTGCATAAATCATTTATTTTCTTGTGCTGTCTGTCTTTAGTATTGTTGCTCTTACTGTTCATTTTCTTTTGTTATTGCTGCTTCCAGTAAATTGCTTTTATCTCAACCCATGATATTTGCCTTTTGTGCCTCCAGTTCTCTGTATCCCACTGCAGGGAAAAGAAGGGGAGAAGAAGAGGATGAGAGAGAGGGAGCAGTGTGTGGTTTAGTGAGTCTCATTGGGGGCACTGAATTGGGGAGTACCATTTCTAAAACATGATCATAATATAGCATTGACTACTAGAAGCTAAGGGGCCTGTTTCTCTCCCTCTAACCTAAGGACAGTGCAAAGAAAAATCAGTATCTGTACAACATTTCTTCAATATTTGTATGGATTGCTATATTCAAGGTTACTTCTTTGGGCTCCCCCCCCCCACCCCCAGACAAACTTTTGACACTAGAAAACAACAGTTTGAAGATCAAAATGGAAATCCTTGAGTCTATGGAGAATGTGCTGTAGTCACTGAAAATTTTATCACTGAATGCATTAACAGGTGAATGAAGGATATTTTATGTCACAATTTAGATTCTTAAATCAGAAAGTATCACCAAGTCACCTCAGAGTTTCTTTTAGTTGCTTATCTGTAACTGACACCAGGTCTTCCTCAGGAAGAACCCTTTTTTAGTGCAAAATTTTCTATTTGGAAAAGCTGAAACCTGCCTGAATGTATTGTGGGTTTCCAGATATGTGATATCTTCCTTTCAGTTACGGGCTGTCAAGGCACATGGAAGCCGTTTTGGCAGTATGTGCTCAGGTGAACTGCTCAGCCCTGGCACAGCCAGTCTGCTTTTGCCCAGGGAGCACTGAATTTTGATGGTGCAAGCACTGCATGGGTGGTGCATATAATCATGGTACATTGCAGGGAAAGTCTTATCTTTATAAATATATCCAGTGTTTCCTGAAAGTATTGAAGTGACAACACTTCATAAGGTACATATGTGCTATTGAAATACAATGGAATCTTCAGATCTCTGTAAAAATTCTTACCAGGGAGATTCACATCCTAGATAGGAGGACATGTGAGCCATCAGTAAGGACACTTACTCCATCAATAGCTCTCTAAATATCTCTGTTCTTATTTCTAACCCATTTATACGAGACACGACTTCTATTGGTAGTTATAAATTTATATACTTCAAAATCAACTTCAGTTGCAACTGAGATGGGCTTCCAATATTGCCACTTTTCAGGGTCTGTGAAAAATTTTGTAATGCTTTTTAGTGCTTGTTTATGTACAACATACGGTGCAGTTGGTACTTGAGCAAAAAGGGTGTCACTGACTATCTCCTAGATGGATGCTAAAATACGAGGTTGTCCGGCTGGATCAAGACAACGTCACACTTAAAACAACTTCCATCTTTAACCCTGCCATGCTGTCTGCCCAACAAGTAGAAGGAACCCCAGAGCATGATTGCTTAGACTACAGAAGAATTGTATTGCAGCAGACCTGACTTAGGAGACAGCACCTTGGAAACATCTGATTGGGAACTGTTTACTGATGGGAGCTTTGTATGAGATGGAAAACGACTGTGTGGATATGAACTGACTACACACCATGAGGTAATTGAATTGGGCACTTGCCCCTCTGATGTTTTGGTCCAGAAAGCAGGACAAATTGCACTGACTCCAGCTTTGGAATTGAGTAAAGGAGAACAAGTTAACATTTGGACTGATTCAAGATGTGCTTGTTTGGAATGGTACATACACGTGGAGCCATTTAGAAAGGAAGAGGCCTTTTGACATGTCACGGCAGGCTGTTAAAAAATGGGAAACAGTCCTTGGATTTATTTGAAAGTATCCAGAAACCAGCAGAAGTTGCCATCGTGCTGTGCAGAGCACATGAAGCGGGTAAGACCAAACCAGAATTGGGGAATCATTTAGCTAATAAGTCTGTGAAAGAGGCTGCAGAAAAAGGCACATTAGAAAATAAAGTCTATCTCTAATACCCTTGCCAAAGATACCTCTCCCAGTAGAAAAAGCCAGAGTAGAGTGCTAGAGGCTGTCAATTAGTTTAAACCTTAGAAGCAAAATTTGATGCATAAGGCTGGGCAGTTACCCCAGCTGGGCAAATAGTAGTCCCTGAACAGATCTTGCATGAAATAGTGGACTGCGAACTCAAAGCCACTTATTGGAGTACTGACAAACTTTTGAAACATTTGCAAAAATCTATAATTGGATCTAGAATGACTCAGATTCTACAATCAAGAATCCAAAAATACATAGTTTGTGAAAGAAACAACCCTAACACAGCTAGCAAAGTAGTTGTAGGAGCCATAAAACCTGGAAATGTTCAAATGAATATAGGGAGATGGATTTTACTGAATTGTCCTGGAAAGGGGGGGTACAAATACCTTCTAGTTCTGGTGGATACCTTTTCTGGGTGACCTAGCCTTCCTTTGTTGCACCAACCAGGCTAAAGAAGTGACTAAAATACTTGAATCAAATAATACCTAATCCAGGATACCTTTGGGGATGTCATCAGACAGAGATTCCTACTTTATTGCAGAAGTGGTACAACAGGTTAGGAAAGCCTTGGAAACAGCTTGGGATCTTCATACTCATAGGCTCTAAGCTAGTGGGAAATTAGAGCAATGAATTACATAATCAAATTGCAGTTGGGTAAAATACATCAGGAAATCTTCTTGATATGGGTCTTCAAGCCTTGCCTGTTACTCTACTTTAGAATTCAACTACCAGGAACTGGCAAAATAAGCCCCTATGAGCTGCTAGATGGTCAGTCCTACCAAGTACCACACATTCCAGGAAACACACACATAAAAGAAGGGGTTGATTTGAATAATTTCCTCATTTCTCTTAGCAAAACTTTACAGGATTTGCTATGCAGTGGTGCTCAGTGAGCAGTCTCCAGACTTACGGGATTGGACATATGAGTGCATGAGTTCCAATCAGGAGATTCAGTCTACTTGAAAGTTTGGGGAACCACTTAGCTTCAACCAAAATGTATCTATACTATACCAAATACTATTGACAACTTTTACTGCATTGAAACTGGATGGCGTAAAATCATGGATACATTATTCCAGGATTAAAAAGGCTGAAGTTGTTTGGGTAGTCAAACAGCTGTCTGAGGAAAACCAAGATGCTTAAATCTTGTTTTGCTATCAGAGTGGTAGAGTGTCTACAAATGTCCAGGAAATCTGGAAACAAACACAGATTTGACAATGCACAGCTCAAGACGACACCTCCTCGGGATCTGAAGAAACTGGATCAAACTGATCAAACCAGCTGGACTTGGTTAAAACATCTGTTTATAGTTGTCACCATAATAATTACTTTGTGTGTTTTAGCTTGCATGGTGATTCAGTGTTACAGCTGTTGTAATGTCTTACACTATAAAATGAAATACAGATATTAATAGACCAGTTCCCACAAGGGGAGACTTGATAAGAACAGTAGAACAGAACAGCATTTTACTGTCATAAGGACAGTAGAACAGAAAGCACAGCCTTGGAGAAAGAGATAAAGGAGTAACTTTGGCAAACAGAAGTCCAAAATGCAAGCTGGATGCCAGCTCAGCTCTGCAAGGCCGACAAAGCAGAAGTTATGCAAAACAACAATATTGTGCCAACTCAAAAGCTGGAGTTGAGGAAAAGCCATCTAAAAAGGACAATGGACATTGAAGACCACCAGAGAAGACTTGAAAAGGCATATAAGGACTTTGATAAGGGGTGTGACTATGTAAAATAAAGTAATACATATACATCAAGTAAGCGGGGATAGCTAATAATAAGTAATCAGTGTGTATGATAAAATCTCTACCCAATGCTTGGGGCACTTGATTAGAGGAAGGACCTTCTAAGTGACCAGTACTCTGTGGTAAAGAATGCCTTCTTTCTAATACTCAGAACTGTGTTAGAAAATTTCTCTCTGGCCAATTCTGGTATCATTTAGATATCATACTTTCAAACTAAACTAAGGATAATTTTAAAAAGAAGAGAAACACTTGGGAAATACAACAGCACATGACAGTGTGTGGCTGCTGTAAATATTTAGAAACATACTAGAAAAAAGTACTCGATAATGAGTAGTCTTAGATTTTCACAGTAGGGCAATCTAAGTAACCCACACTTGCTTTACTGTCCTCTTTATATCAACCTGTGAAGCTCTGTGCAGCTGGAATGAAAAAGTCTGATTACTCTTTAGGTCCTTATAGGTCTTCAGTGTCTGAAAAATTAACCAACCAAAATTTCATTATGTTTCCTAAAATTATGTGTAAATGCACATAATGATACTAACCAAGGTTGTCATAAATGGATGGCACCGACCCAAACTGTCATGAAGGATGAGCTGAAAAAATGATCATCATGATCCAAGGTAAATAAAGAAGGAGGCTGAAGATCTTGTTACAACTTTCAGTGTAGGCCATTGACATAGTTGATGCATTACGAAAAGATGCTGAAGGTCAGTAGATATTCATCCTTCTAAATTACAGATTGGATAACAAATGATCTAGTAACACAAACTATAGGAAAACATTGTTTCTGTAAATGCATTAAATAAATAAAATTTTCTGTACACACTGGAAAGCCAGTATGATACATAAGTGCAAAATTCAGGAGTTTTTAAAGTTAAGTAACAAAACTGCAGAAAGTGTCTAAATTTGATATTATATGTTTTGTTACAAGAGGGAAATACCCAGATTTTAATACAGTAATTTGACTTCTCTCACTGCTGCAAACTGGCATGAATATAGCAAAAAAAAATTGGTTTCAGAAATATGTGTCTGAGGTGTTTGGAAAAGATTTACTTTGTGTTTGATATTGAAACTAGAAATTCAAGAGTCGATTATAAGGTGAAATTCCATGCTTACATTCGAGTTTGCTATGAAGACAATATGAAGTAACCGCTTAATGATACAAATGACTTCAACTAGATTTCTAGATCATTTTCTAATAGCCTATGACTAATCGTGAAATTCACCATTTTGCCATGACTAATGTGTGAAATCTGTCATCTTTCCTTATGATTTACACAAGATCCTAATAAGAAGAACACAAAGTTGTTAATTTGACATGAAGAGTAACTTGTGTTGTGCTTGTTCACAATTTTAGGAGAGAGGAGAGATATTTTTCATTAGACTATGTTAGAGGCATTGGTGTACCTATCATATCATCACTGGACTCTATCTTCCTTTACTAATATGACCAACCACGTCCTTGTCTATTACTCAAAAATTACATCAATGGATGTAATGCTATCAAAAAGGAAACAAAAAATTGCCTTCTGGAATGGATTGGTCATTGAATTTTATATATATAATTAGATGTTAGTAGACAAAGCCTTCCACAAAAGCAGGAAATTTTATGTAATCTAGTTAGTTATATTAATTACTTAGAAGGAACTATTTATTTCCAAACTCTACATTATGCTGAAAATCCTTAAAAGTAGGAATTTAGTTCCGTTCTTCTACATGTGTTTTTATAAGTACAACCTGGTAAAAGCAGAGAAGGTAGGAAATTAAATTTGCAAACAACCTATCAGAAGCCCTTGTGATGGTTGTTGCAGTAAGTTGTTAAAACCCTAGATTTTCTGATTTTAAATACTGAATGTATTTTGAAGCCCATTTCTGTCATGATCTGCAAAGACAGAGAAAATATGTCCCTTTATGTGAAAATATTGCATGTTGATATAGAAAGTTGCGCGGTCTTAAAGGACTTATGTTTCCAAGTCACATTGAAATTGGCATTTGAAAAACCTACTGCAAACTCCCCTTTTTCTATTATAAAACTGAAGAGACTGCATGAGCAGGATTTGTCACCAGAAGTTTCTGACCCAATAGAAGGTAGTGTCAGAGGCTGAAATATTATAATTTATGACCTAAAGATTTTCTTGAAGGACTTTTAAAACTGTATTACAAAAGCTGCAGAGAAGACTACAGCACCCTGAATGGGGCCCTGACTGAGGCCTTACACCGCTCGATGATGAAGATAAGATAAAGTAACAGCTCAGGGCCAGGGACATTTCACAAGGCACAGGCTTAACACCTCCAAGGTGGAGAGCACAGCCCCAGGGCTATCCGCTGCCAGGCTCGAACAGACCCTCCACCAAAGGGCGGGAAGGAGGAGAGGCTTTGGGTATCCAGGAAAAGCCTCTGGTCAGAGGCACAGTGACTGCCCGTCCTCCACTGTGCAGAGGAGCCCAGCTGAGGGGTCCTCACCGGGGTGGGGGGAAACTTATCCACAGCAGGAGGGGGTGACATGGCCCATCACAGGGGCCCCCCCACGAAGGGGTGCCCAGACCCTGCACCAGAGCACCAGAGATGATACAACAGACCCTCAGTGTTGCAAGGGACAGTGTCAAGCTCCTGCAGGGGAGACCTGTGGGCGTTCCCACCTGGCCCAAAGCGTGTATTAATCCACGGGATTCTGTACTCTTCGGCGTGTGGTGTGGTGGTGTGTGGCAGTGTGGCGTGTGGCAGCATGTAGTGGCGTGGCCACAGCGGCGGCAGGGAACCCTCACCACCAGCAGACCAGATGGAGGGGAGCAACGAGATGTCATTGGGACCCTTGGATGGGTGATATGCTTCCACCTAATCCCTGTCACCTCTCCCTGTCCCCCCAGCCCCCCCACGCACACTTCTTTTCTCCATTCCTTTCTTTCTTTCTTTTCTCTTCCCTTCTCTTTGCCTCTTTTGCTATCAAATAAAATACATCCATTTTTTGGCATCAACATCTAACCTCGTTTGGTTTTAATCTTGTTTCTGGGAATATTTTGAACCTTCTAAGTTCTTTCCGGTTTATGCACAGAGACTTAGCTTGCTTTGCTTTTCTGGGTTTAAACCGGATCATAACAGGTAGTTGTCAACAGCATCTACTGAAAACATGCCAAGATGTTTATTTTGTACAAACAAAAAACCCAAAGTAAATAAAAATATGCATCTTTTTAAATATGACAGTTTATCAAGGGCTTTGGTAGAAGAGTATAGAAATGTCTTCCAGGGGCACAATTTAAGATTTATTTTCTTTAAGATGAACTAAAATTTTGGCCCTCAGCACTGGTGGACAGCGCTTTTACATAGATACTAAAAATTGCACTCAGAGACACTGTACATAAGTGTCATACATGAAATCCCTATTTGTGCTTGGTCTTTGCATATTAAGTGCTTTAATTAATTAATTTTGAGTTAAATATTTTTAAATTGAATGTTAAAATTAACCCATCAGCCCAGGTACCAAAAATTAAGTTCCATTAATCACTTGTACACCATAAGAGTTATCTTTCCTGTGTTTACTGTATACTTTTACAAGTGTTTTAAGATGTGTTGGATGTATTTTTTTATGTTTTTACTTGTACTTTGGTTTCAAGGCAGATTTCAAAACCCCGGTTCCAACAAACGGCCCAGCCCCCATAGCCATTACCCTGTAAGCTCCATGGCAACCTGAATTTTAATGACCCTTATCTCAACTAATACCAGGCCTCTGACAAGGATGAGCCATTGGTGGACAGAGATAATCTGTCAAAGGGAAAACACGAATCACCTTAAACCAAAGGGGTGGGCTGTGGGGGGCGGGGCAAAGGCACTATAAAAAAAGGAGTAAGAGATAGGCATGCCCCTTTTTTCTCTCTCCAGCTTTGCAGAGGTAGACGTCAGTGCTGGGTAAGCCTTACTCCTTTTAAGGAGCCTTTAATAATTTTTACCTTTGACTTTTGGATTAGCTAAAAGTCAGCCCAGCACTGCAAGTTCTTCCACCAGAGGTCCAGGGCTGTCTAAGCCTGAAGACCTCTAATCCCTGCGCTCCTGGGGCATACATCCTGAGCCACTAGGATCCCAATTTTTTATATTTTTCTAATTTCTGTAATTTTTCAATTTTTCCGTTTGAATAAATTGTTTTAACTTTTAACTATAAGTAATACAATGAAGGAAAATTCGGGTAGCTTTAACAGACTGTGAAAATTGAAGGTAGTAATGCCTCTGAAATGTAATTAAAATGAATGCTAAAGGACATACAGATCTGCTGGGCAGGAAGAAACTGTCTCAAAAAGCCTGTTTGCTGCATTGTCACTGCACCCTTCAGTGTCCTCCCTTTTCATAAAAATGTCAAGATGCCTCTTGCATTTATTTATAATATTTGCTGTGATGATACAACTTGGTGACTCACTTCATATATTGCAACTCTGGCATTATTAAAAAATTCTGCCTGAATTCCCAGCTTTTACCACTAAATTTCCAGTGTGTTGGCCTGGGTCTTGTTTATCCTTCTCTACTGTAAAAAAAGCTGGATGCCACTGTTTTTTCTCACCTAAAGAAATGCCTTCATTTCCCTCCACCCTCCATGTTATAATCTCAGCATTTTATCTTCACTGAAAAGAACATGTTTCTCATGATAAACCTTTCAGGCACTTGTCACAATATTCTTAAAGCAAGAAATCAATTCAGTTGTCCCCTAAAGCACATCTTTCACATAAGGTGGAAAGATGCTAAAACCCCAATGTTTTATACATAACTGTTAGTGATTTGTCCTGAATTCTCTGTTGGTGACACTTCTCAGTACTGTTTTTACTAACCAATTGTTCAGCCATAGACAAAGAGATTTATTATAATTATTTTTCATGGTGTTAAATCCTTTGGTAGTCTTCATGCCACAATTTCTCTTTAATATGTTTGATTTTGACTCATTAGCCAGATATTATTTCACTTTTTTAGGTTAAGCCTCTCCCTTTGCTACTTTCTTACCTTTAGAAATATGGTTCAATATTGGTGGGGGTTTTGTGGTGTTTTCCTGTACATTTTATACTCTTACTTATTTGATTTATTTGACTTCTCTACAGTAGGAGCTATGTAGATACTGTTAAAGAATGGCCACAGGAAGATGAGACTATATAGACATGTAAATAGATCACTACTATCGAAAAACAAATGAATCAGCTAGATTAACTATAGGGAAGATGTGAGAAATTTTATGCAAGACAATTTTATGAGCGAATGGATAAACTTGCAGAATCATTCTTTCTTTCATTTACTGAAAAAAATAATTTTAGAAAATTTGAGGGCTGAATTCATGACTATTAGCAGTAATGTTACTGATTTCAGCTGTACTGCACTCAGAAGCTTGTACTGAATTTTGTGGCCAAAATTATAGCATCTCCTTGTCAGTAGGAATCTAATACTCTGTGTTGCCCCTAGCTAATAATTAATATCTTTAAAGAGTATTACTGACTTAGACTTTCAAATAAATCCTAGCTAAGGAAGTAAGGAAGTCCAGAGCATTTTATTCATAATTTCCTCTTCATGTAGCAGTGTCTGGAGATTACCCTATAAAGGATATTAGGATAATAAGCATATGTGACAACTCTACATATCTTCTCCAAAATATTACTTCTATAACATTCAATTGTGAGCAGAAAATCTATCTTCTGACATCAAGTCCATCTTCTCTGGAGTTCTTATTGCATTATGACTACTTGATTACTTGCTTGCCCAATTTTCCCTCTTCTTAGCAAGGAAAATGATTTACTTTAGAATCTGCAGACTGAATTTTCAATTTCAAATGAATAATCCCTCAACAGTTCAGAATAAAATTGTTTTTGATCATTGGAGTTTGTAACAAAGATTGACAAGATATTTTATTAAGTGTGTAGATGAAACACAACTTCACTAGAAGATTTACAGAAATTTTATTCTGTTACCATCATTACCTTCAAATCTGTGGATTACGAGGAGAGATTTTTGGCAAGTAGAGTGTTATTTTTAGGAAACTTTTTGATTCTAACACAATGTTCTTTATAAATAAAGTGGAAATATTAGAGGAAAGTTTGAAAGCCCGGTCATAGAAACCCGGTACCCTTAGCAGGTCAAAGACAGAGTCAAAAAAATATATAGGTCTTAAAAAAAAAAAAAATCCTGATGACGCCTCTCATGGAAAGTTTTATTTTTCTTAGCTGAAACTGTAGCATTATAGGATAAGTGCATATCCAGACTGATCTACCACTGTCTCAATTATCAATAGGAATGTACCAGTTTATTTACCCTCTGTGGGTTTTGCATGCTACTCTGTTCTCTTGGTAGACTTATGTCAGGTTCTTAAAATGTATCTGTTACAGCACAAATGGGTATTCATTAAAAGATTCAGTCAGTTATTTCTACTTTGTAGCATAGATGCATTCCCCAGGAAAAGGTCTTGTAAACAACTATATCAGCCACTTTTCCTATGGGAAACACATTGTCTCATGGTAGCAATGACAGTCTTGAGCTCAAATATGTATTCACTGAGAATCAGATAATTAATTCTTGATAAGAGATTTTGTATATATTTTAGAAAATAATATAATTCAATAAAGAATGCAAAAGTGAGGAAAAGAGAGCTGGCTGAGCTATAAACTGCAGCACTGCATTTCTCCTGAAAATATATTTTAACAACTGACTCTTTTTCTGGGGTGTCAGATGCTAATCCTCAGGTAATATTTAATTTTTGATAGGCTCATTGGGAAAACCACAATTTAGATCTGATGATCAGGAAGTCTAGTCAGGTTCATTACTGTTGGTATTTAGATAGAAAACGACATTTCTAAATAATTCAGACAAACAAAGAACCAACTGGATCATAATGTTAAGAGTTCTTCTCTTGACAAAGAAAGTCAGTGATGATGCAGATTTTCTGACACTTAGTGTGTTGATTGGCATGATACTGTCATTATTTTCCACCATATATTTTGAATTCTCTAGGAAATATAAAAGAGTATGCAAATATTCTACTTCATGCTTTACAGGATATAGCGTTTATCCTCCCAATGCTCCAGCCAAAATCAGCACCTGGATGAAAAGCAGCTGGCTAAAGCTGAACCCAGGAAAATTAATGCTCTTTGGAAAAGGGAACCTCTCAGAACTTGCCTCTTCATTCCATAATACCTGCCCCCAAACCCTTAAAATCCTAGTTATCATTTTCCACCATTATCAAGGATTTGGCTCTTTTACAAGACTCTTCATATATATAGGGTTTCCTCCTTCACTTTTACTAGCAGTTTTATAAATTATATTAATACTGAAATTTCCCTGATTTCTCAGGAATTATTTTCTCTCATTGCGTGTGTATCTTCCTTTAACATTGAAAGGACTTACACTCTTCTGTTGACAAGAAAACTTGCCTGTTTATTTTCTGACTTCTATTTTAACTGTCATTGTCCTCCTATTCACTTTGTCAGTTCAGATTAATTATCACTTGTGTCACCACTGTGTTATTTTTAGTTTAATTTGTTTCTTCCTTTCTCTTTTATCTCTCCTGGTGCCTTATGCCCCCTTTAGTTTGCTGATTCAGTACTATTTAGTGCAGTAGGAATCTCATATTTGGTCTTAAAAACATGCAGCTTTACTGGAGGTAAGTCTCTTGATCTTTCTGTCTCATACAGAACTTAGACTTTCAGGCTCAAACTGATGCTGCTTTCCTCTTCATTATTGTCTATCACAATCACCTTTTTATGAAAGTCAGAGATTATTGAAAGGATGGATTTTGTCAGTGTATCTAAGGCAGCATCTAGGAAGAACTGAAGCAAATACACCCATTGATCCAATTAGCCCTTTGCAATGCAGTTTCCAGAGTCCCCACACAACACAATAAGGGAATGAGATATGGCATATAATTTTATAGAGGTTTTTTTTTCCTTCCAATTTATGTTTCATGACAGAAATTTTTGTTAGTAGCCTGAAGGCTGTGGGACCATGTACACAGTCCTGAGGTGCCAAACCTCATCAGGGCCCAGAATCCCTTGCAAACCAATTAGGCATGGAGGGAACATTGCCAGGAGCAGTGTGGCAAATTTAAATGGCTCCAGGGAGTATGAGCAACCAGGAGCACAGAGAGCAGGGCAGGATGTGATGCATAAAAGAACATGTGTACCAGTTTGTGGGGCAGATTCTGCAGGCAGGGACAGTGTGAAGGGCACTAAGGTGCTGCAGCACTGGCAGTTAGATCACTTGCTGGTCATTACACTTGATGAGAGGTTTATATTAGGTATTAGGAAGAAATTCTTTACTGTGAGGGTAAAGACCTCACTGGCACGGATTGCCCAGAGAAGTTGTGGATGCCCCATCCCTGGAGGTGTTCAAGGCCAGGTTTGATGGAGATGTGAGCAACGTGGTCCAGTTGAAGGTGTCCCTGCCCATGGAAGACGGGTTGGAATGAGATGATCTTCAAGGTCCTCTTCCAACCCAAACCATTCTATGATTCTATGGCATCTAAGGGAGATGGCATCATTCTATGATTCTATGATTCTTAAGGCATCTAAGAGAGACTCCTTTGACTCTTAGTAGCATAGTCTGAGATGTTCTTCTGCCTGAAAGCATCTCATCCCCATCCAAAAAGATTTGGCCTTCTGAAAAAAGGACTTTCATGATTCAATCTAGTAGTGATGGCATTGCTTCCATCAATAATGACTGTTCACATCCATTTTAATCTGCTACTCAGGAAGCTGAAAACATCATGGAGCAACCAGCGCTGAGATTTCTGGGACAACAGAAACACTCTCTTCAAAAACAATTTCTTCTTTTCATTTTGATCTTACTAGCATAATGAAGATTTTAAAAAGCCCCTTGACACTGAACCATGCCATAAATCAAATCCCTCCTGGTGGGAGAGAATTTTCTAAAGTCCTTGCAAGGAGTTTCAAAGAAACTGAAACTTTTCCTGGAGTTTCAATGCTTCTGGGTAGTTGTTTATTAAGTCTTATCAGAGGAACAGAGCCACTAGCATGACCCAGGTACAGCATAGAGCACAGAAAGCAGGAGAGAAGTCTAATTATCAAGATTTACACATCCTTTTAAAGATAATTTAACCAATAGTTACTAAAAACATATATTATTTTCACTTTCCTACCAATTATTCATTAACATGGGCAGGAACTGTGGGATTCTCTATCCAATCATTCCAAACTACTTTTATTGGAGAACGTGGAGTAGTAGAAGGAGAAGAAGGTTTAGAGAACAACAACAATCCTCCATTTTGATATTTTTCACTCTTACTATTTACTACAATTAGAAGCCCAAAACCTCTAAATTTTTCACCCTGTGACAATCTTACATAGTAGTCTATCACCTAATTCTCACCACTGTATTTTCTAGTTCTTGTCTGATCGTTGGTAATTTTTTCCAAGGTTGGAGGTTAAAACAGTGTTGTTCAGGGGGGTAAGAACCCTTAAAAACAGGCAGAGAAATATTCTCAGCACTCTGGGTTCCTACACCCCTAATATCACCAGATGTAAAAATACATGTACATGACATTATTTTTCTTTATGTGTATGAGAAAACTCAAATACTTAAATGTGTTTTGTACCATTGCATAGAAAAGCTAAATGTGGACATAAAGGAACCTGGATAATAAAATTCCTATATTGTATGTGACTTGTTGCATAATTTTGCATGTATCTTAATTTCTGCCAAGAAAATCAATGGCATAATATTTACTTGCTTTAAAAAGACACAGATTTATCAGTGTAACTATGAATCCAGGATTCAGAACAATTGGAGAACCAAACTGGGTAGTGGGACTTGACCCAGAATACTTTTTTTTCTCCCAAGTTCACTACAGGAATTAGTCTATATTGTTAGAAGTAGTGAAGTGGCACCACAGGGAAGAATCTATGATGTCAAACTCCTGGGCATCCAAGGTGCACATGATATGTGTTTTGAGGGGTCTAGTTAAGACTAGCTATCTGAGGAGTAATTAAAATGAAAGCATACTATATACAGACGCAGCTGACAATAACAGGAGGGGTTCTTCAGCTTCACCTTCAGAGAAATTATCAAGGCTTCTTCAAACAATAGGACTAACCTTTTCAAATATCTAACTGGAAGTATTTTTTACAGTGTGAATATAAAATCTTGGAGACCAAAGAGAGGTTAAAGGGGAACCCAAAGCAGACAATAACATTGCATACTCTTACTCTGTACACACTCACCAACAGTTTCTGATGCACCACGTCTGGTACTGTATGGCCACTAAAAGAAAAGTTGCCATTGAAGTGTGGCAACTTGCTGTATTTGGTGAACGTCTGAAATGTGGTGTTACGCATGAGCAAATAGGCTCGTTAAAAGTTTCTCTAATTTGCACAGTGCCAAGCAAATCAAATTGCGTGGTTTCCAGGAAATGACTCAATACATGTAAGTCTGCAAGTTTAAGTGTTGTGGTATGCAAAAGGTAAGGAAGTGCATTTCCATTCTAAATGCTGTGATATTTCTCAAAGAGAAAAAAGAAATTGCTAAACTCTTGCATCATAGCGGAGGATAAGGCGGAACACAGAAGATTATCTGATATTTTTCTGGTGAATAAATAGCCATTGCTTAGAATACTGTTTGCCATCAGGAAATAGACAACCAAGCATTCAAACCAGCAAGCTTCTCTGACCTTCCCTTCTTTGGTCCTCAGGAAGACAGGTTTTTTCTGTGTTTGGTTGGTTTTTGTTACACATTATTTATTAATTTGCTTTATTTTATTTTAAGGGGAAACAATTGACTCTTTGTTTTTAAATGTCAGAGAGATACATATCACAGCTACAATAAGCTGCCTATGATTCCTTGTATTATATTCTCCAGGGAGTCTTTTGTAAGGAAACCAATTATTTTGGCTTTTCAGGTGTAGATTTGCCCTTAAATTTTCACTTTCACCACCTTAGATCATGCAGAATCATATCATACAGGCTGGGAAGTTCACATATTCCTCCTGGGCACCCATTAGGAAATTTTCTGGCAAACTTTTTTTATATTTCACTTCCACACTTAGAGGAATATAACAGTAGCAAAACTTAACAAAAGAAACCAAAACAAAAGATTCTGTAAATCTCTGATTCACTTTTTTCAGTTCATTTGGATCCAGAAATGACTGCCCTTTTCCTCTTGTACTAGTTTGAAAACAAACCAGTGGGAGGCACCAAGTCAGAATAACAATTTAATGGGGAAATTAAAAAAAAGGAAAAAAAACTAAAAGAAAACACTGTTTCAAACTGACAGAGTCAAGATACAACCTGAGTCCCTGTTAGGCAGGGTGGTGGTAGCAGTCTGGTAGAATGGTGGCTGCAGTCCTCTGAATCAGTGATCCTGTAGAAAAAGGGTCTGCTCTTCCTCAGAAAGTCCAGTGGTGGCTGTGTAGCTCCTGTCCTCTGGAAATCCAGTGGAAAGGGTTGTCTCTGGTGTTCAGAATCTCAGATTATATCCATGATGGGCTGCTTGGTTCCTCCCTCTGGGTGGAGCATCTCACAATGGGGTAATGAGTCATGAGGCCAAGTGTTGATTAGGCTCATTAACAGAAGATAGTCCGGAGGGAGTTATCTCTGAGTCATGCGGCAGGACAATGATGGGCCATTAACAGCAAGATAGTCTGGGGGGAGGAGGCAAGGAAACACTGCCCCACCTGATTTCCACAGCTCATGAGGATGGTAATACACTGCAACCCAGGACACCTGTCCCACCCTTCCCTCAGTCTGTGCCCCATTCCTAAAAGCATGAGCCAGTCAGTTTAATTACTGCAGAATAACTCTGAATAACTCTGCTGCAGAAGATGATCACAAGCAGCATGAAGAAATGGACAGAAATGTCCAGTTCAAATAGTGACTACACAGTTGCACTTGGGGTCATATAGCTGCTGGGTGGAAGATGTACTGATGAACTGAAAATGCTGAACATCCAAGAAAATTAATAATATCCAAATAAGGAGTAAAATGATGAGTTCAGACCTATAAAGGAGATCAGGGAGCTATGGGATGGGATGGCAGAAGTACCAGCCATTGGACAAAAACTCACTAACTCTACTCTCCATGGAATGGGACTTCTTTCAGTGTATTAAGGCTGAGATTCCCCCATCAGAGAGTACAATGAAATCAACCTCACTCCTAAGAAATAGTAACTTCCAATGTGGAATACCTTAGAAATCTGTTTTTCAAATTCAATCAGGGTGTGCTGGTTTTGGTAGAAGGAGAGTTAATATTTCTCACAGTGGCTAGTACAGGACTATGCTTTGGATTTGTGCTGAATACACAGTTGATAATATAGAGCTGTTTTTGGTTTTGGTGAGAAGGGCTAACAGAGAGCCAAGGTATTTTTTGCTTTTCATACACTTACCATGCTGGCAAGGAAGTTGGGGGTGCATTGGGAGTTGGGAGGAGACACAGCCAGGACAGATGACCTAAACTGATGTAGTGGTTTGACTTTAGCTGGGCTCCAAGTGCCCATCAAGCCGCTCTGTCACTCCCCTTCCCAGCGGGACAGGTGAACGAAAAATAAGATTGAAAACTGTTACAATGGGGATACTGCAACACGATGTATCAGACATCAAGGCCCGTGGAAAAGAAATATATATGAGCTGATTCTTGATAGGTGTTTCAGAGAGATGTTTATTTCTCCAGCCACATGGCGGGGGCTCTGCCGAGGAGCTGCTCAATCACGGGGCCCGAGGGTCCTTCCCCGTGCAGGGGAACACAAAACAACCAATGGGGAACGAGGCTGACCAGGGGCAGGGAAACCCCGTGCCTCCCCTCAGGGCCCCTCTCCCAGGACCTCACAGCAGAGGGGAAAGGGACCCTGACATTTCACCCATTTATTTTTAACAAAAAGATATTTAAAACTTAACATTGAAAACAACTGGATAAACATAACAAGAACAGTTTCAAAACAAAACAAGCTACTCTCCTGAGTCTTTAAATGTCCAAACAGGTTCTCTGGAACTTCTTAAGGCTGACAGAAGGGAGACAGGACTCTCTGAGCATGCTTTGTGGGGAAAATGAGGCAGGAGAGGGTTTCTTCCATTTGTACTTGTTGGAACTCTAAACAGCAATAGTTAATTTCTTTCCTCCCCCTCTTCATCCCCCACTTGGCATTGGAAAGGGATTTTTGGGGAAACAATTGGCAAGGGCATGGTTTTGTGAGGGAAACCGTGAGTGAAAAAACAGATTGGGAATACACTGGGGGTAATAGGATATAGGATAAAAGGGAAAGGTGGGATTAGGAAAGGGAGACTGTAGGGGAGGCTTATAATGGAGATATTGTCTAACATGACTATGATTTTTAGCATATATACTATCTTTTACAGAAACACCATCAGGCCCAGTGACCTCTGCTGCTTGTAACCCTTTTCTACCTTGCACAATTTTGAACTCTACTGCTTCTCCATCTCCTAAACTTGGGGTGTATTTTTCAGGGTTATTCTTTTTAATAGCAGTTCTATGAATGAATATGTCTTGCTGGTAGTCACATCTCGTTACAAATCCATAATTTTGTTTAACATTATACCATTTTACTATTCCTAAAACCTTAGCTATGGTGATTTTTTCCTTTTTCCGAGTGGCTGCTGTTTTCTGTCTCACTGCATTTTTGCTTTCTTTTTTGCTTTCACTCTCTCCTGTATTGGAACTGCCAGGGCTGCTGAGCTACGCTCATGTCTTGGCCGGGCCCCCCCGTGCCCTGCTCCAGCGCGCGTCTCTGCCAGGCGCAGCTCCGCTCCACCGCCAGCTGCCGCCCATGCACCGCTCCTCTCACGGGGCTGGCTCCCCCACGCACTGCGCAGGGCCGGGCGGGCTCCCGCCATGCCTCGCTCCACTGCCGACACTGCAGCTCGCGTTGCTCCGCCTGCGCGTGGGAGCTGCCTCGCTGCTGCTCGCAGAGCGCTCGGTCCACGTGGGTGAGGCCGCACGGTCCCTGAGCCAGGCTTCCCTTCCCCAAGACACAGCTGATATTGCTCAACAGTCTCGGTAATTAAATAATAGTCACGAAAATATTCTTCCATCGGCATATATTTTGACTCAGAAATTAACTGTGTCCAAACGGTGTTCCAAAAGTTTTTGGTAGGAATCAAATCCCAAGAAATGTAGAAAAAGTTCTTAAATAACCATGAAAGGAAATGTTTCAGTTCCTTTAGAGCTTGAATTTAGCTAAAATTTATGAATTGTTGTTCAAGAATCTTTTCAAGTTTAAGATAAATGTCCATATGTAGATACAAAAATGCTGCTAGCAAGGATTTTCTTGCTATTTTCTAAGTCTGTGATAGACTTTTCTCTCTCACAGAAGAGGTAGCAGGGAGTGTAAACAACCAAGCCACCTGCAACCTTGAAAAGTCTTGTTTATGGTATAGTAGAAAAATATTTTGACAATGGATGTTTTAGGATTTTAGCCAATCACCCCCAAGGGTGGCTGGTCTGTTGTCCAATTAGACTATGAAGAAAGAAGTCTATAAAAGAATTTGTAAAATAATTAAATGAATGAATCTTGCTGCACAATTCCTGCCTGCTGGATCTTCTCTCCTGCTCCTCCCTATGGCTGCAGGACACGGTGATATACTGTATGAACCAGGCCTGTGGTAATATCCATATACGGCTTGGAGAGCCAAGAGTCTTTCCACGGTTCCTCCATAGTTTAGAGATGGAACAGCAAAACAAAAACAAGAAGAGAAATCCAGAGTTTACTCACAAATCAGTTGCCGTCCTTAGGGATCGGGGATCATTCTGCTCGCATTATCTACCATTTGTTACAGCGGGGATACTGCAACACGTGTATCAGACAATGAGGCCCGTGGAAAAGAAATAGATATGGACAGATTCTTGGCAGATGTTTCAGAGAGATGTTTATTTCTCCAGCCGCATGGCTGGGGCTCTGCTGAGGAACTGCTCAATCATGGGACCCGCGGGTCCTTGCCCATGCAGGGGAACACAAAACAACCAATGGGGAACGAGGCTAACCAGGGGCAGGAAAACCCCGTGCCTCCCTCCCAGGGCCCCTCTCCCAGGACCACATGGCAGGGGGGGAAGGGACCCCGACAGAAAACAACTTGTAGGTTGAGGTAAGGCAATTTACTAAAGCAAAAAAAGTAAAGTAGAAGTTTCTGTGCCCATAAGCAAAGGCAAAAAGTTAATCTCTACTTCCCATCAGTGAGTGATGTTCAGACACTTTCAGGGCTTCAGCACATGTCGAGATTGCTCCAGAAGGCAAACATTGTAATCAATGTCCCCGCACCCCTCCTTCTTCCCTTAGCTTTTATATCTATGGAATATCACTTTAGTTAATTTGGGTCAGTTGGCCTAGTTGGGCCCACTCCCAGCCCCTTGATGGCAGGGGGGAATGTTAGAGAGACAGCGCTGCTCAGCAGTAGCCAAAACACTGGTGTGTTGCCAGCACCTTTCCAGCTCCCGATGCAAAGCACAGCACTGTGAGGGCTGCTAGGGGAAAATGAACTCTATCTCAGTCAACTAACCAAAGGGATATTCCAGACCATGTGACATCATGCTCAGTATATAAACTAGGGGGAAGAAGAAGGAAGTAGGGGGACATTTGGAGAGATGGTGTTTGTCTTCCCTAGTAACCATTACATGTGATGGGGCCCTGCTCTCCTGAAGATGGCTGACCACCTGCCTGCCATTGGAAGAAGTGAGTTAATTCCTGCTTTTTCTTTGCATGTGTGCGTGGTTTTTGCCTTCCTTATTAACCTGTATTTATCTCACCCCATGAGTTTTCTAGCTTCCAGTTCTCTCCCTTCCAATTCTCTCTCTGACCCTCCTGGTGTGGGAGTGGGCAAGTGGTTGTGTGGGGCTTCATTGCTGGCTGTGGTTAAACCATGGATAAATGGAAGAGAGAAGCTGAGGGGTGCATGAGGAGGACAAATTCAGCAAGTTTTGAAATTTGCCACTGGAAGAAAAGAAAAAAAAATTGCTGGCATCATTCTCTTGCTCTTTTATCTTTTCCTTCCTGATCTTTATTTGATTAATGACAAATTGTGTAGATGACAAATAATTTTAAATATTCAAAAATTAATTTTTTAATTAATGCTTTTCTATGTGGGACACTAATAACATTAGCTAGAGCCAGACAAAGCTTAGGCAGGCATTGTGCAAGATTTTCCAATGGCTCTGCCAAAGCAACTAAATATTTAACACTCCTACTAATATTCCAAGCACAGGCTCTTTATTTGTAGATGTGAGAAAAGTTGCACTCATCTCACAGAATGTCTAGATTAGAATAACAGGAATTCACTGGCATGCAAATACCATGCTTCATGCCAGACAAATAGGTTGGAGGATGTTTGAGCATGGGTCTCCTGATATAAGGAATGTCTTGTATAAGTGGTCTGGCTGTGCCCAATCCCCATGCACCTAGGCAAAGGGAACAGATCTGGAAAAAAGTATGTGTCTGTCTTTCTGCTTCCCAAAATATTCTGCAGCTGCAGCTTCTTGCTTCTCAGTGAATCTGTGTGCATGCCTCCGGGACAGCTACCTTCTCAGACCTCCCTCAAAGACAAGATGACAAAAATAAATCAAGGCTTTAACAATCCTCTAGTAATGGCCAAAATTCCTAAACCTCTAGAGACCATATCTACAGCCTGTAAAAGATCATTTCACATAGCTGCAGCATGTTGCTGGTAGCACTAATTGTTTCTGCATGGAATGCTGGTTACTAAGAGTGATTCAGCTGTGAACAAAATACAGAGGACCATTAAGATTGTCTAGCCTCCTTCATCATCATATCTACACCGAGTTACTGGTTGTTCTCTTCACAGATGCTGCAGAAGCCGTGTGGTAAAAATCCTGCCCAATATTGGGAATCTCCAATGGGTGACAGAGTGGCAGGGATCTGAGACTAGTATAATCCCATTATCAATATTTAATCATTTCAGTGGGATCATTAGAGCATTGAATCAGCTACAAAGACAAATTATGGGTAGGAGAATCAGATGGCTGGTAATGTGAGGGGAAAACAATGAAATAGGAGAGAAAATGTGAAAGAAAGACATTGAAATTAGAATAACTTTGCATTCAATGAAGTTCTTTCTATCTGCCTCATACTTGGCAGATAATTATATATTTCCCTGTATTTCTTGAATTTATTAATGACTGAGGAAGAAACCAAGACAATATAGGATATTGTACAAACTCTATGGCTAAGTCAATCTCACTGTCGTACCACTAAATTAAAGGCAAAACCCCTGAGCCATGGCCAAATTAAAGATGGAACACCTGTCTCATTTATTCTGAGTTTACAACTGAAAATGAAGTTTTGATTTTACAGGTGAAAATTTTGTAACTACTCCCAGCAGCTCGTAACCCTTCCCCATTCTGACCAACCCAACAGCAGCAGAGCTGCTCTTTCGTGTAAGACGAAAACATCTACATACTGAATCTCTTAGGTGTCTACCCGTCATGGCTTCTGAACTCAATGCCAAGGCTTTAAACAAAGCTAAACATAAAATAGAGAATATGACAGCAACAAAACTGTAGAGCTACTTCCACCCCCAAAAACATAGTGATAAAACCAAAATGTAGCAGAAATATTTACTCTTTGTAGGCCAATGTAGCTTTTTCATCCTCAGGTACAGCAATTCTAAAAAGCATCTTTTCCTGCTAGCAATACTCTCCCTCTTGCCCCTCTGATATTCTTAGATAAATCATCGTGATGAGATGCAGCCATTTCTCACTTCTGTAGGAGCCTGATTTTCCTGAAATAAATACTGAATGCATTCCTGGGGACAAGTGAGGAGGTTCAGGGTGGATCAAAACCTGGTTTTGTAGATCTGCAGGAAAGTCTGATGCTCTAAAGCAGAGTAAAATGTCAGCACTGAACAGAAAAAGATCTCAGTTGTGGATGACCAATCAAGAAAAATCTCCAAACAAGAAAACAAACGAAAGTGCCCAGACCAAACGCAACCCCATCAATGCAGTACTTCAGCACAAACAATGAAGCATCCCATGCTGCTCCAGACACCTGATAACCTGCTTCCAGGCTCTCTGTCATTCAGCTTGGTTCTTGCCAGTACCAGCAGTCAGGGCCCCTGCAAACCGTCTACATCTGCAGCAGAGAGTCTGGAAGCACAGGGAGCCCTGACATGAGCTGGGTCCCCCAGGCCTGCCAAGCAATCTGTTGGGGAGGTGGGTGAGTGGCAGCAACTCTGCTGAGTTTCTGTCAGAAAATATGAGAAAAACTGCATATTTCCAAAGAACATTTAAATTTCATCAAAGCAGCATTTTCCAGCACAATAATTTTTCCACCATGAAATTTTTGTCTCTCCATTTGTTAGTGTCATCATGCTTGGGTTTTTTGAGATTTATAGTGTCCCCCCTGCACCCTCCCCCTTCCCCCCACTGCTGTGAGGTGTGGTCTGCACAGGGGACAGAGAGGAAGCACCCACTCTTATGTGCTCTGCTGAAGGAAGGATGCTTCCTCTTCCTCCTCACCTCACAAATCACCCTTCTCAAGCACCATATTTAAATCCTAAATTTGCATGTGCATATCAGCACCCAACAAAAGGTGAATAGTATAAAAAATTCAGTAAACGTGTCCAGCTATTCCTGAAATAATTACATAATGAATATTGCTCAACACATACTGCTTTAAAAATGGTGTTCTCTGCCATATGATTGACCAGCCATACTAGTCTCTCTTTGTCTTAGCAAAAATGCAAAAGGAAAATAAACCCAAAAAACTCAGATTAAACTGTTAATGTGGGGTTTGCCAGGAAGAGAAAAATATTGCTGTGTAGTAGTTGCAGTTGCAGTAACATAAGTAATGTTTCCTGAAATAAAGAGCTTTCATATAAGAAGTGATAGGTCCTCATTACTCTCATATTGACTTACATAAATACATCATTCATCTGTGGCATTCTCTGTTACAGAAGATTATTGTAGCAAATACTGATTTCTAAAGGATTATTTAGATGAAGATTGTTATTGGGCCAATATTCATGTCTACGGCAAACTGACTACCTGCTGGGGAAGAGAATACAATTCAGTTCTTAAGAGTTAAATCAGTTTGAGAAACAGGAAATTCTGATTCCTGTAACTCTGGTTCTGACACTGTCTCCTTCTACAGCCTTGGAAAGGGCACTTGAGTTGTCTCTGTCACAGAATCATTTATTAACTACCTCTTTTGGCTCTTTGAATGATTGATTCTGTTAATGTTTTTAAAGTGCTTTGCTAATGAAATCCAAACACATAAAAATCCACTGTATTATAACAATATCAGAGGTTTTATTTCCTTATTTCTTGCTAAAACATCACATGCTGAGCATCACTGTGACATTGTAGTTACCTTTTTTTATAAGAGTTACAGAATATTAATGAATAATGCAGTTTTCAGGTTCCATGTTTCCTCACCATTTGCAAGTAGATTACTTCTACTATAGGAACTCTTGTGATAAAAATAAAATAGATGTTTGGCACTCAAAATTAATGCTATTGCAGAATCTGATACATAAGTAGTTAATCCCAAAACCATTGCTTCAATAAAAAAAATATATATTGTTTGGAAGTACATACAAAATTTATAGCAAAGGCACATATTTGACCAGTAAAGCTTTTTGTACAGTCTCCAAACATTATCGTCTTGCAAACCTAAAATTCTGTCTCTGTTTTATATTTAATAATAGGATCCCCTCCAAAATTGCCACCCTCTGAAGTTTTGTCTGAGCAATGATCACAGGAAGCACACTCAGGTACAAAGCAGGTTGGAATTTGCGTTTATCCAGTGCTCCCAAACTGATCAGTTCACAGTTTTTCCTCAACATTTTATTACTTTTCTGGATTGTTTCATCATGGAACAAATGTTGAGTTTATCTCTCACCTGAGATTATCTTGTTATAGGTGATCCGGTTATAGGATGTCCTTGATGAAGAACAATCTTGTAAATAGCTTTCCTGCTCAAAGACATGTCACTTCAAATCCATCTTGTATCTGGATCTCTGCTACATATAAATACCCTCATCTGGAGCTACCCCTGCTTAGACTGATGATGCTTGTTCTGCTTAGGAGTCAAATGTCTCACAAAAGACTTATTCAGCTAGTGGAATTTATTTCACATAAAAACAGTTATAACAAAGTTTTATCTCAGTGACCATCATTTTTCTTCCTATAAATCATAGAGTTGCCATTTTTACAGTTTTTCTTGAACACTGTCATCTGTTACATTTTGGCTGAAGAGAAAACATAGGTCAAAAATGTCTTCTATGGATCCACATCTGCAGGGAAAATGGTGTGAATAATATCTCCTCTGAGCCATCATCTGACTTGGGAGACTTGTGCACATAGTTCAAGGTCTGTGAAAACTCTGTGTGAACACTATGTATTTCTGGACATAAAGAGGAAAAATGATCCATACTTTGCCGCGGAAGTCCAGTGCATCTGAACGCAGTTCTGGATGTTGGGAAGTTGATGATGTCTGCACACTTACACACATACAATCCTGTTATGACTCTGGTATTGTTTGCCAGAATTTTAGGGGGATTAAACCAGATTAGGGGGATTTAGGGGGATTACCCCAGTACTACCATAAGCACTTAAGTTAGGCACTGGTTCAAAAAGTCTTGTCAAGAACTTTCATGACGTCTTGTAGGGCATAACTTATGAAAATACAATGAATGATCATGTTATTAATCAGAAGTTAGATAAGATATAGGTCATATTTTGAACTAATAACAATATTATTTCACTGTTATGGGATCAGGAAATATTTTCAATAAAAACCCTAAACTGTATTATTTGTAACAGATGTGGTTATGCATTCTACATTTAGAATCATGGCTTTATAAAGTTTTGGGAAGATTTAATGTTTAACTTCAATGATTCTTGTGAACATTTCACCTCCTGTCTTACATGGTGCATCATGAGTGGGGAGAAGAGGTAGGAGATGTGATCTGAAGACATCTTTGCATTTGAGAATGTGACTTACAGTCATTGTCACAATGTCAAGAGGAGGTCCTGGCAGACAGCAGAGATAACAAAAAAATCCTCTGAAGAAAAGGAGTATCAGATGCTGAACAATGCACAAACCTCTGCAGAGAGACAGATGGAGGTCAAATGCAATAGCTGAGTAGAGGAAATAACTATAAAAAGTTATAGTGAAGCAACTAACACTGCTGAATGGTTTGCTGAGACCAAGCTCAGCTCACTAGGAAGTGCCTATAGCTGCTTTGGCACAGGAAACTCAGTTTAAAAGGACAATGAATACCTGTTACAGAAAAAAAAAAGAAAGAAAAAAGAAAAAGAAACAAAAAACTGGGAAAAGAAAAAAGGAAGAAAAAAGTAAAAAAAAAAGGATAAAAGAAAGAAAAATTCCTGGCTAAAATTGATAGTATCAACAAATAGGCTGTTGGCTCTTCAAAGGTCAAATCTAAATAAAATTGGATCTAGAGAAAAAGTTTTTTTCCTTCCCAGCTATATCTCCAACCTTAAATGGTGGGATGCTAAGTGCCTTAGATGAGAGTAATTTTATCTATAAGCCTGTATATTCTCATAAGTGTACCACTTCAAGCCAATAGGTATAAATTTATCCTAGATATAAATATTTCCCCTTCTAATGAGATTACTGCTATGTTTTATTCCAGTATGAATAATGAAAGAGATGTACTCTTACAAAGCAATGGTTATGCTATTCTTCTATATGAGTAGCTGACCTGTGGTAAATAAACCTTTTTCTGAGTCCACATCTATTACACTTCATGTATGATTTACAGATACAGAACCTTACCTTTGAAAATGCTTCTCAGTAATGTTTAGCTCAATAGTGCTACTTGCTATTGCTGTCATTTTCCTGATTTCATCAGTGATGATGTCATCAATATATCATACCACAGCCACTGATTAAGTGATTGAGGGGTATGAAATCAAACACTGGTGTTCAGTGTGTTACTGATACAGGACTTCAGATCTCTGTGATAAATATCTTTCATTTTCCATGAAATATAGGTATAGAAGATAACTATTCCCACTCTAGCAATTTGTAACATCAAATACTATAATTAAAATAAATGAGTGAGAGGTGAGTATTTTAGAGTAAAATTCAATAAGCAATTTAAACCAAACTGAGACCACATCAAAATAAACAACTTTGCCTTTGGCCCTGTTTCTGGCTGAACTATCACCCTTTCACATCCTATTTCCTTTGGCAGGTACATGGGTTTTTATGACCACTTGCTGAACTAGGTCAGTAAATTATTTTATGTGAAAGTAAACCAAAAAATGAATAATTTGCCTAGATGCTATTATTATTATTATTATAATAATTATAATTATTTTATTATTATTACCACTATTATAATTATCAGTCATTATTATAATTCATATGCACTATTATAATATTATGTCACTAATAAATTGAAGAACAGCAAATGCCACCACCCTGTTAATTTACGTAATTCCTCAATCTAGTTCACTATAGGATCGCAAAACATCTCTGAAAGAGCCAACATGCTATGGAGATGGAAATCAGGAGCAATGGGAGGACAGGATTGCTTTTTTTGGCTGCTTGTAAGTGACAGCTTACACTGTCTCAAAGGTTTCATCTAATTGTAACCTCTACATCTTGTAAATGCATGGCGGTTTTTTTTCAGAAGTAAATTCTGACCACAGAGTTCAGTAATGAATTTCAGCAGAAATAAAAGACTCATCTCTGTGTGTGTGTCTTGCTAATAGGATTTCGACATCAACATTCAGTAACTAACAAGTAATTTTTTTATTGTCATTCTGGAAACTGTAAATAGGGAATTTATTGAGAGATTCTATTTTTCAGTTGACAAAAAAATACGGAGAGGAATATATACACAGGTGTTCATAGAAGTATGAGTATTAAGATTAAACAGAGATATCATTCATGATTAATTAGCGTACCTTTGCCAAACAAATTTAACAAACAAGTATAATCTCATATTGCTGCTAAAATGCACTGGAAACCCAAGTGGTTTTTTTCTCAGAGTCCTTTTAAAGCTTTTAAGTAAAAAGTAAGCAAACTGAAAGTAAAAAGTAAGTTGCTGAATTTTGATGATTTCTGCTAATAAAAATCTTCATGACATAGTTTTTATTTGTGATTAGACTAAATATTTTTTATAATATTCTCTTTATGTTTTGATAATTCAATTTCTAATTTTGATCGGAACTAGAACCTTTTATATCTGGCCATACAAAAAGTGATGTAACCAGCATTTCCAATTAGTTGCTCTTTTTAATTTTTTTTTTTTTGGGCAGGTGTTAAGGCTATCTGAACTTTCTCTAGGTCAGTGTGCACGCTAGCTGCTACTATAAAAGTGATTTTGCAAATGACATCTTACTTTAAAAAACCCCTGTGATCTCAGTAGTCTTATGATTATAAAATACTTACCAGCACTCAGAAAGAAGAGAGAGCATGTTAACACTGTCCCTTGTGCCATAATCAATAGACTAATTAACCAAATCTGGCACTTTTTATATGACTACATGGCCACCAGCTATGTGACTTGACTTTCAGATTCAATTATCAAATCTGACAGCTAGAAAAAAATTGTTTTATTTACAAAGGACCTACATGTGAGAAAGACTCTACAAACATGAAATGTCAGGATATCTTTACAGTCATTTTTCTGAATATACCCTGTGTTATACAAAAGAATAGTTTTTGCCATATTACATCTACATCATATTAATCACCTGAACCAATTCCATTATGTCTTCCCTTCTGTATTTCAAACACCTTAGCAATACAGAACAGATTTATGAACCTTGAGAGGAGTACCATAAAAAAGGAGCACAAAAGCAAACAACCTGTGCTTACTATATCTAAAATGGAAAAACCTGAATGAACTCATATACAAACAAAATTAGGAGTTTCTGTTCTGAAAGAGAAATGCATGCAAAACACCATGGTTTAAGAACATATCATTGTACTCAGTGTAGGAGGTGAAGACAAGAGACAATTTATTCTGCAGCTGGTTTAGAAATAAACACAACCATGGAAGATAAGGAGTGAAAGAGGGATAAATCCTCCTGAAGCAAACTTGATGGACAGACAGGCTGCCATTAACAATGCTGTTGCCTTTGTAAGTACAGAGTGATGTGGAGATACCCTTGCATTTATACTGTAGACATGGTCCTTAAAGATTTTACACCTCCAATTCCTTAGAATTATCAGCTATCTCCAGCCTGTCACTCATCCTGGCAATCTTAGATTTCTAGCTTGCAGGCCAGGCAGATTATTGACAAAGCAATCCAGGATGATATAATACACCCTGACAAACAACAGTGAGGGGGATTGTGTTTACCACTTTCACTGCACCAATTCAGCTAAATTAATTCTTAATGCCAAAAGTAAACTTTCTCTTGATAAGCATTCACTCCCCTTGCAGTATTGTTTTGTAGCACTACCCTCCCTCCAAGTAGAGAAGCAATGCATCTTGATCCATCTGATTTAACTTGCTTCCCCCTAATAAAAGTGAGAAGAAGGTTTTCATACAATACCAAACGAGAAAACAGTTAGCAAAAAATGCTGGTGTACAATAAAATCAAAGCTATAATTTAAGTAGAAAAAATAGGCAGTAACATTTCAAATTTAGGTTTATTTCTCTGTCCTCACCTTACCTACATCTACTGAGACTGTAGCACACACGGTGTGATCACGTACCGTTGAGAGATATAAGAAATTATAAAAACATGCAAAATAAAATTTTCTCTGAAAATACTTTTTTTCCTTTTTTTTTTCCTGCATCATGATTTTCCACAAGGGCATTTTTTAGTTGTGAGGTTATGCAATCTGTGGATAGAAAAAGGGGTTAAAGTGCTAACAGACCCTTAGCAATGGGGAAGACTCTATACACTGCTGAACTACTGAACTGATTACTTTGACTAGTTTCATAAAAGGATTATTTTATGCATTCAGGATGACAAAATCAGTGATTTAACACCCAGTGCTTCAGCTGCAACTCATGAAAAGGTGTGGAAGAAAACATCACATTTGCTTACTTATCAATATTGATTAATCTCTTCTGTGTCATTTTTATCAGACACAGCAATGCTAATCCAGAAAAGATTTATGTGCCAGGAGTTTAGTCATTTGCATGAGATGAAGTAAGTTGTAAAACAGAAGTTAAAATCTAAATCCTAACAGTCTTCAATGGAAGAAAGTGTTAGACAGTGGTTTTCTATTCCTTCTGAACACTGAAAATAAACCCCTAATATTATCTAGAGGTGAAAGTCCCTTGACTTTGGAAGTGCTCTGATGAAACATTGATTCAAGTTCATCTTTATCTCAGAATTTGCAAATTCAGAACAACCAGATGAATCTCACACTTTTTCAGAGGTTTTAGCCCTGTTAAGTGGAAATTATGCCAAAACAAAAGGGAATTTTTGATAACTAAATATCCAGTTGAATTGGGTCATTTAAAAATGCTTTAATATGTCCCCAGCACTTAAAACTAAGTGAATAGGATATATATATGTGCTAAACTCTATAGCAACTGTGCACATGGGACTTAGGCTAGCTGGACCTTGATGGCCAAGAATGAGATTTCTGACCCTTTCCTTTTACATGGCTCCATTAGATACCCTAGGTGCCTTCACACTTATTCAAAACTTCAGCATGAAGTTCCTCTTCTGAAAAACAAGCCTTTTTAGGAAAACAGCAGCAAAATTTCTCAAAAATATCATATTTTTAAGAAGAAACATGGAGAAGCAAAAAAGCTGATTTTCTTCAGTTTTCTGATATTTGTTACTTTTCTGCCTAGCATAAGAAGGAAAAGAAATGTTATGAGAAAAGAAAACATTATTCTGAAGAACAGCTTTGCAGTTTTGTTTTTCTGCAAAATATTCTGATCTCAACTCATGATCAAAGATTGAAATACACTCTTCCTACACCTAGTATAGTTATGGTTTGGTTTATGACTATTTCTCCCTCAATGCTTATGGAAAAACTGTTATTTAATTTAATAAAAATATTTTTCTTCTTTTCAAATACTTAAATATTTGAATAATTTTCAAAACCAAAGCAACCTTCTCTGTTTCCTGTATCTGAAATCTAGCAATTCCTGTTGGTATTTTGTTGAGCACCTTCTAGTGAGGGCATCTATAGGTCTTTATTTGACTGTCTTATTTGCCAGGAGGAAACTTTTCTTCTCTGCCTTCCTCTGAAATATATTTCCACATTTTCCTTTGTTTTAAATATTAATTTACTTGCTTGCTGTAGCTTGGCACTGCATATTACTATCAGTAATAATATTTGCTAATAAACTTTTATTATGAATACAGTTTTAAAATTGTAAAAATGCACCGAGAAGCTAAAGCCACTGTAAGTCATTGAGACCCAGACTCCTAAGACAACTGGAGGTGTCTTGGATTCAAGCAGAACTATTTAATCGCAGATAGTGTTGGGTTTTAACAGAGCTAATTACCGCAGTACAAACCTCAGCTAGGTGCAGGATGAGAGATTGGAAGGTATCTCATCGCTGATATCTTCTGACATATAAGAACAAGATATTCCAGTCATGGTCTATATTTTTTCAGAATAGTGGGGTCTCACAAATCAGCCAAACATCTTTGAAAACTTTCTCCACAATTTTTAGTCACACTTGGTAATATGAATTAAATAGTCAGAAAAAAAGTTCATAAACAAGTTGCAGTGTGCTATGATTGCTGAAGAATTACCATTTGATGAGTATTTTCTTATCTGATGTTAATTGTAGCAGTCCAGCACATTTGAGACAATCAAAATTACACAGGTTTAAAATGTAATTTTAGTATATAAAGATGGAGACATGCGCAGTTTGAAAATAGATTGTTTCAACATTTTGTTTATGTTCTGTGAAGTAAAGGCAAGGGAGCATTAATGCGGTACTACTGTAGCAGGAGTGGAAAGTATTTTTCTGTACTACCCTAAAACATGAATTTAAAAAAAATACTTAAATTGGTGACATCCTTGTTATAGAAAGCTGGAATGGGTTCAAGTCTTTAAAAGTTCTGCCACGTCAAGACCAGCACCTGCAACGGAGTTTGACCTCTGAGGAGGCTGCAGATTCAGAGGGCAAATATTCTGAGACAATGGAAAATCCTGCAAATGACAACAAAGGAAATATAATCTTGACTACACTGTGGATGCTGACAGAAAGCAAAACTCCCTGAATTATAACAATGATAATTTGCTAATTTTAATTATTTATAAGGAGATGATGGCCGAGTCCCCAAAAATCTTTCTATTAAGAATCCTCAGTATAAATCTCTCTGATATACTGTAATGCTACTTCATCTCTGCTGCCAGCTGCGCTGGGACACATAAAGCCCCTCATTAGTTCACGCCTCCTCTTACAAGGATTGCTTTAACAAAGGGATCTAGTGTGTGTTAATGACTCTTACAATTAAGATATGACTGTGGCAAAACAAAAAATACCTTTGTCTTATTAAAATGATTTGGTAACAGTAGTGCAGAGGTGCTTTGTATTTGCTTATCTCCACACACATTTTAGTTCAGGCAGAAAATAGGGGATGCACTCTGGAGAAACACATAAAGAAGTCAGATGGAAAATCTTGCCTTGTTTCACATATGAGTTCAGTTAATTCTTTCCTGCGTGTGAGACAATATACACGAAAGAAAACACTGCTGACATGTTTTAGCTTCACTGACACTGAAGATGTTTTCTCTTTAGTTAGTGCTTTTAGTTTTCATCTGAAATATTATATATATGATTACTGGAGATGATCCTGAAATCAGTTTTAACTTCAGCTTTTCATCTGATATTCACTGAGCACCACTGTTCAAATTTCTTTCCATAATTTTTTCAGTTAATTCATATCTAGCAAATTGAAAAAAAAGCCCCATGTAAGATGTAAGGTTGTCACCTTTTGTATTACTGCTCAGAGCTCCTGGGTGTGGGGGGGTGGGGGGGGGGGGAGGGGCACGTATTCTGCAGGTTTTACAGGGGAAAGGGCGGGAGAAGGGTTCTAAAATTCTGGAAAAGAATACTGGTCTTGTAGTTAAAACTGGAGAACTGGAGTTCACCTGTCATAAGCAGGTACTTTGGTTCAAAACTATTCCCTAGAGCCATGCTTTGCAATCGAGCATAAGTCAGAACAATGTGTCAAGACTTGGAGCGCAGCTCTTCAATGTCTAACACAACTATTAGAGAAAGAGCTAAAAAAATTTGGTTGTCAGCATAATTTGAGTTTAAAATGATTTTAAAGGAATATTTAATTCCTAATTAGCCTATTCAGTGCATTACTATGTACATTTATATCCAGTAGTTAAGAAAGCCAAGGTAATCTTTTTATGTAGTATATCTTGTATGCTATGTAACTGTCCATAGAAAACAACAAGAATTGCTAAATTAGCTATGACCTTTAACATGCAAAGGTCATATTAGAGAAAGTGCTATATAAAAGAATTATAAAACCAATCAGCTGTACTTCAGTAAAAGAGACCCTTTCTCTAACACTAGCCCTGCTAAAATGTGTTTTACTTTTGCTTCTAAGGAGAAAGATTAAGGTTTGCTGTTAAGCTTACACACCTTATTTTTATAGTCTCTGTTTTAGTAGTGTCTATGTGACTTATTTTGTTGAATACATATATTTTGTTTTGCATATGGTTTGTCATGGGGCAAGGATTTATACTGAATACCAATGTCATACAAAAGATTTTGCAGCAGGAATGGTGTTTGGGTCAATGGTCCACCCCAGCACCCAAACCACTCCCCATGCTGGCAACACAGTCCACAGATTTTAAGGTAAAGCACCACTGTGTTCAATAGTGAAAAAAAGATGAATACGATAAGGCACAGCATGAATGCCAATTACCACATCGTCCTTAATATTTGTGAGTGGTTTATATATCTCTGCTGCAGGAATCTATAAGAGCTAAGGGAAATCTACCTTGAGTCCTATCATGTCAGAACTGGGAAACGCTATTCAGGTCAAGGGCTGAATGTCACTGCCCATGATTTTCACAGCGGTATTGCCCTGACTCTGAGGTTCTACCAATTATAGGCATTTTCAGGACCTCTCTGAACTTTTCCAACTAGACTCTTTGCAAGGAGGCTTAACTGTGAGAGAGTCTGAACCAGTCTAAATTGAGACAGTGGCTCTGAATTAAGTAGAGTTGAGTACAAATGAAATGCCTTAGAAGTGCTGGTTCTGACAGTTCCAGGTACTGTCAAATTTTAAAGTACGTTAACATTCACACCCTAGATATAAGCAAGAATTGGCTCTGCTCTAACACCTTTTGTAATAGCATGATTAATTTTTAAGTTAAATTAAAATAAATGAATCTCAGATGTCGTATAAATATGCTACTATCACAGAAAACAAATATACAGATAACAGAAATGAAACACTAATTTCAGATCCTATAACATTAATCTTGAGAGAGAAAATAATTCTTGGAAGTGAAGAGATTTGCCTGCCATCCTATCAAAAGAAAAATGTGAGTTAGTATATTTTAAAAAACAAGTTGAAAATATTTTAACTGTAATATTGGATGCAAGTGGAGAATAAAATAATTTATCAAAAATTTTATCCTGTACATTATAATTTTTATATAAGAATTAAAGCTTAGGTAGTAGATAAATAAACCAAAGACAGTGGCTTTGTTCCCAAGAATAGCAGAAAGGTAGGAAAAAGCAGGGTGAATAGGAAAAGAGCCAGCAATCATATCATACACACAGCACAATGATGTTACTTCTTGAATCCATAAATTTGCAAGTGAAAATTGTACAGCTTTTTCTTGAATTTCACAGCTGTGCATTTGCAGCTTAAAAATATGTAACTTTTTTTTTTTTTTTTTTTTTAAATTGTGCACAAGTGTTTGTGGTTGTCAGCTCAATGTTCAGCTACTTCAGGGAGAAAAAACCAGTAGCTGAGCACAGGTCCAGAGAGTCTCATCTGATTGCTGAGCTGAAGATGACAGCCCAGCTGATGAAGTTATCTGTTAAACAATGGCACAATAGTATTTTGACTACTAAGTGGTGCAAACTATACAAAGCAGTTCAGGACAAACCCTTTTGGCACAAGCTAACATGCTTCTCTCAACAATCAGAGAAGTTCTTCCCTGACAAAATGTGAAATCCTCTGCGTTGCAACAGAATTATCTCTTTGCTTAACTGAAAAAATTAAAAGTCCTTAAGGATTTATTTTGAAACACAACTATCCTTTTTCTATACTAAAAAATCCCAAAAATCAAAGGAACAAAACCCAACCAACCAAAATAAATTCCCAGAAATAGAGACCTCACCAATTCAGAATGAGATAAAAACCTGATACAATATGGATCACGTTGCTTTTATATCTCTTTGAACAAAAGTAAAACTCTTTATTACATGTCTGCAGACATTTTTCTCTACTTTCACTTGCCCTGAATCATTAACAAAAATAAGCATGAGACCACGAGAAAACAGTTTTTGCAAACAGATATTTACAGAAAAAAGTTTGCGCTTGTCCCTTCAAACAGTTATCTTTACATTTCTGTTTGTGAATCTAAAATCCATTTGAGTTGCAATTTTTAAAAAGTCTTGGCAGTGTAAGTGGCTTATGAAGACAGAGAATACTCAGAATTTTTTGTGTTATTTTTAGAGCTTTGAAATATACAGACAAAATACCATAGAATATTTTTATGTAGGTACAGACTAGTCCTAAAAATTCACATGCATTAAAAAAAGTACATTGCATACTCAACTACTGTACTAAATATTATGAGATTAAGCTGTTTGGCTGAAGTCCTGAGATCTGACAAACCTTGTTTGGTGCAAGAACAGAAGAGAATAGTGGAAGAAAGTGGATTTAAGGTAGTGTTATGTTTCCTTATCAGCCAAATGCTGGACATATCAGTAGGCATGTGCTTGAATTTAGGTTATCTCTGGTATGTACCTGTGCACTCGAAAGCGTCGATATAATTTTTTTGGAATTGTAGAAATATTTACCAAGAGGTCAAGCCTCCAGAAAGGAAAAGTACTAATATATTGCAACAGCTCTAATATCTTTGTCAGACACATACCAGGTACATACACAATTGTACTCTGCCAACAGACATAAAGACTCATAGACCTGTTGAAAATTCATTCAGTTCAAGGATGATTGAAAGCTGTCTGAACTTGCAAAAAAAACCACCCTACCTAATAAATTGCTATTTAGGTATAAATATGTTTTCAACACTTTCTTCAAGGCACCAAGCAAAAGCATGCTATTTCTTACCTTCGCACAGGGTGTAATAAAACCAAAATGATAAAATCATTAAAATTTTGGCAATAAAAACAGTCCAAGACATCTATAGTTCATTTTCTTTTTTGACAAGGCCAAAGATTTTATTTGATATTTATTCACATTCAAGACTACATGTGTCCCAGCAGATCTGTCATGCTTTTGGGCTGACTTTCCAATCTGAACAATTTAAAGAAACTTAGGATCTTGGTGCAAATATTACAGCTGCAGCACTGATGAGGCTTGCTCCTCACCAATTAGTTAGAAGCAATCATTAAGGACAGGTGGAAAGAGGGAGTCTAAAATAAAGTATTTCCACAATAGGTCTGAATAATTTTTGAAGTGAGATCCTAACTACGATCCCCATTTAGCTAGAGTCTCCAAGTGTTGAAGGTATCTCTATGACAAAAGTTCATAATTTTGGACTACTACACCACTAACTAGAAGCTCAAACAAATTGCAATGGAAAATTGCATGAAAACCAATGAAGGTCAATGTACCAAGGACTAGGAGGCATTAACAAACTATGACAGAAGCCAACTTCCAGCCAACTGGGTCACAATGTAATGGATTTGATGTAGAAAAATTTTTAAAAATAATAGGAGATAAAGTTGAATACCTAAGTAGTACAAAGCTAAAGACAAAATTTATGAGACTTTGACTAATGTTTAATCACATATTTAAATATATTCTACTCACTTTGCCAATCAGTCTCATATTTGACCAAATTTATAACCTAAGTAGTTAATAGATGCTTCCCATTTTAATTAAAACAAAATGGGCTTGCCTTTTGTCATAATGTTATGTCACTAATCCCAGCTGCTATAATACAGATTTAGATACAGGCAAAGCCATTTTTGTAGGTTTATTTCTTATCTGGCACAAGACTACATTTTGTACTGAAATTCAAAATGGGTCATGGTACTTGTTTTTCTACATTTTTCCTTTGATTGAAAAATCAAATCTCTACATAAGGAGCCCCTGTCCACTATATATCCTGGAACAGATCTGCAGCAAACTGAAGAGTGTTTGCTACAGAAATCTGAGCTTAATACTGTAGAAACCTTTCCTGTACTTGAATTCTGTTCTGGATAATAGACAATCTCTCACTATTCAAAGCCAGTTCTGTACTTTCTCAGTCTGACAACTGTTGTCCTTGTTGGGGCAGTACTCTTAAGATAAATTATGAATGCAACGTGAAAGCTGTAAAATTTGTTGTATCTTCTATTATCTCCATGTTAAAGGCCACAAAAGCTCTTCAGTGAAGTCAGCCATTAAGAAATGACAGGTATTGCTATCAGCCTTCTTTATAGCCTATTACCTGCAATGACAGCAGCTGCTACACTACTACTGTACAGCCTATCACGTTATTTGCAGCTAAAGCCAGCTACTGTATCATTTTGGCTCATTTTCTTGACAGTGCCATCATAAATCCATGCAGCTGCAGGGTAACTGTCGGCTGCCTCGATTATCTTCATAGCTCGAATGAATCTTGAAATGTGTGTAACAGGCAATGACTGTTATGGATCAGGCACAAGGGCCATTCTCTATCCATTCTGTCAGGTCTGTGAAGCAATGCCTGCCACAAAGAGAGTTCCTAAACTACTGTCATGTAATCAAGTAAAGTACCTGAACTTTGAGAAATTTCATGGTTCTTGCTGAAGCTTTTGTGGTCTCAAGTCGTTTCCCTAGACAGCAGTTTTAAAAACATTGTCTTTTGATATCCTAGTGGAAGGCTTTGAGACTTGTATTATTATAATTATTATTATTGCCTCTATTATTATAATTATAGTTATGTATCTATGTATCTATTTCAAACAGATGTCTGTGACTAATACAGAGACACCTGAACATCCCTACAAAATAAAACCAGATGAATATTGATTTGCATCCTTGGAGGGGGTGAAGGAGGTTGAGGGGAAAACTTCTCAGCAGCAGTAGTCTGAATGACTCTAATATACATGTCTAAAAGTTTTTAGTAGTAAATTTGTTATATTTCTACTAATTTATGAACACTTCTGCTGTGCAGAATCCTCTAGGCAGAAGAATAAGGTACTAAGCTGTAGCTCTGTGGGACTTGGGCATAAGGTGGGCAGTACAAGGCAAAGCCAGCTGAGGTCAGAGGCATTGATAAGGCAACAGCGAATGCTGAGAGATCCTGCGTGTTCATGCTGTCCTTTTTTTGACACAAGAGTTCAAACTGTGTTTGCATTGTACCTAAAAGTGAATAATTTATGGCGTTCCTGTTATCCTTGTGCATGCCACTCCAGCAAGAGAATACAATAAATTGGTCCAGACTCATCCTACCTAGCCTCAGGCTACAAGTGAAAAGCCTAGAACAGGAGTTTTATTGACCTCAGTCTCTCATGTAGTCAACATATAAAAGTGAAAACTTCCAGATCAAATTCACGTAAGTATTGAATGTATCAGCCCTTGGGTTGCAGAGACAACTTAAGACTCTTACCACTTAATTTCAGTGCCCCAGTTAGGCATTTAAAATTAATTGAGATGGATCTGAAATGCTATGTACTCTATTAATGTCTGATTTTAAAACCCCTAAATATTTGCCTTTATTATGAAAATTTAAAAGTTAAAAAAAAAAAAAGTTAGAGCTGGAACAATATAATTATGCTGCTTGCTGGGTGCCTTTTATCAAGTACCAAAATGCATTGAAAATATTGGAAAAATATGTCTATTTTTTTTTGCTGATCCTTCATAACTCCTACATCACATGTATCCCAAATAGTTATATAAAGATTGCAAAAAGGGAATTTTACTAATCAGTGTTCTCTTGTGTTGAGTCTCAGTTTAAATTCCAGTGAAGTAAAGACAAAAATTTCACATCATCATTAGAGTTTTAGATGGGTGCTGTTTTCCCATCTTGAGAAAGGAAAACCAACATCTGATTAATCAAGGCATTTAAATATTTTTACTACTTAGAGATGGACTTACTGTAATTATTTCCACTTGGATTATTCACATGGTTGGAGTTACCTGTTTGAAGATGTGTGCTGACTCAGAATTTATTGCAGTATCTTGTATAGCAGTGTGACAGCAAGAGAGAAATGTGGTCTCTACAAAGCAGCTTTCAGTGCCTCTATGAAATTTAGAGTTTCAGAAAGTTTATTTCAATGTGCTCTTAAAGTACCCTTTAGCATGTAGCCTGCCTCAGATAAGTTCTTGAGGACATGAAGGGTATTTTGATGCATTAACTTAATTTTAAATCACTAAGTCATAGGCCATAGCCAAGCCTCAGGGCAGACTTATAGAAAAATGTATCTGAAATTATACAGATGGTCTTCCCATTTAAAGAGAAGGGCCTTTAGTGTTTGTATCTAGACAGGTCTGTTACAGTTCTGCTTTATAGCCTACCAACTGCAACATTTTATTTCAGCTTTCTTCTAAACGAGCAGGGGTATGAGCAGATTCTAACAGGTTTACCTTTTCAGCAACACATCCTCCTGCATTTATTAAAGTAGGACAAACTCATTGTTGATTGATTTCACTGGAATTCAACTAACTTTGTATCTGGGCCAAAAAAATTATATAATTGGATTTAAGATTTAATATAATAACTGACTTGGTTTTCCCCCAAAATTAAATCAGCACTGTGGATAAAGAAAAGACCACAGGAAATGGTAGGACCCACTTCCTGTAACTGCTCTTTTACTCCTATCAGTGGTCTTTCAGAATATATATCAAACACAAATTGATAATAGAATAATTTACTATTCAACATGAATAATAAATGTGAAGGATGATTTAGTCTCTCTCTCTCTCTCTATTTCTGCTTAAATAGCGCTTTTCTTCTGGCCAGCCTGTTGTAATTTGAGTTTAATAGAAAAAATGTTATACTGGTATATAAAACACCACTGTAATTTAGTTCTTGCAATACATATTTAAGTAGCAAGAATATTCTAACAAGAATAAGTGTTGTAACAAATTTTAGAAGAGCTCTTCAAAAATTCCTAAATACTTCAAATAGCACAATTTCAGATTTCATAGCTAGGAGACATTCCTACAAGACATAAACATTCTTTATATTTGGAATAAGGGTGTAGAGAGTAATGGGATATAAAATAAAAAACTGTCTAAATGAAAGCATTACACAGATGTACTCCTACTTTAACTATAAGAAGAACAGTTCCTATAAACAAAAATTTGGTAATAAAAACTGGCAAAGACTTGAAGGAAAAGACCCTCATGTGAAAAAGAATGCACATGATATTATAAGGATTTTTTTCCTTTTCCCTACCCCTTGTTTTTATCTGCAAGCAAAGTATTAACAACTGTAGTTGCAGTGGCTTGGGACTGATACCAGAAAAATTACAATTTTTCTGCAAAAACTGTATTTTCCTATACAAGAAGTGATATGTTGATCAGAGCAAGTATAAGGCTGAAAGAAGCCCCATGTAAACAGTTTACAGAACTGAATATAAGAAGAATACAAGCCCAGAAATAGGTCCCAGGACCTATTCCTACGTTCATAAAAGAAGAGAATGATCCTTCTTTTTAGAGGTGTATATAAACATATGTATACAAAATAATACATTAAATTTATTATAAACCATATATATTTTGCAGGTACTGACTAGAAATATTACTAAAATGGATTTAAATTTGGTTCTCAATTTTATTAACATTTTGTGCAGATAATCAACAAGTCAAATTGTCCATTTACTTGTCACCCAGTCTCTGTCCTGCTGGTAGGTCTCATTTCACCTCCTGACAGGGACATTCTAATTTACCTTACAGACAAGAATTCTGGCTTCAAATGTAAACACACTGGTTGTCTACCATTTTTATGACTTTTTCTGTACTACAATTTGTGTAAATGTTTTCTGGAGATTGTTGGTTTTATTGTTTTGTTTTGCTTTTTTTTTAAAATGTTGTAGCCCTGACATCCAATAGTTTAAATACTTGGGGAACAGTTTTTTCCAGTCCTCTCATGTTCTTAAGCAAAGAACTCAGCACTCTCTGGTCATCTGCTATGTAATTCAGTGGAACTGAATTTCCACTTAAACCACTGTTCCTTGCCTGTTTGATTGAATGAAAAAATCAATGAAACACCAGAGTGTAAAAGATTTCATTGGAAACCATTTCAAGGCTGCTTTAAAAAATAGAAAAAAATTATGATTTCAGAAAATTGTGCTTGAACCAGCAGGCCCAAGGGATAAGATTCTGATAGCAAACATGGTAAGTTTCTTTCTCCTTTGAAGCACAATCTGATTTGTGAGGCCACACATCCATTTCTCAGGTGGAGAGTGCTCCAGTCAGTACATTTGGGGTTAAAGCAGTGCAAAGCAATGTAAGAAACTTAAGATGACCAAGAGCTCCCGTGGTACATTTTCTCCTGGGACATTGACAGTACATTTACCACAGTTGATCCCAGTGGAGCACAGAGATCTGTCCAGAAGGCTGTTCTTTTGGCACCTTTGAACATGATGGTTTCAGAGGTAGAATCATAGAAAAAAGTTCTGTGGACATTATGAGTTTGCCCAACTGTTTCTATTTTCCTTTAATGATTTAAATTTTCCAGTTTGTGCCCTGACACCTTGCCTAGTATCTCAAAGGAGTAGTTTTTTCCACAAAACATTTTATCTAATTGGAATTATTTTTCATTTCTCTATACAGAATGCTCCAGAGTTCTCTGGCTCAGTGTTATCATAGTTTTTAAGGTTGCTGCATTTAACTTTGTGGTCAGAAATTTGTGGAAATTTTTCGGACATAAACCTCACAAAATCCTTTCCCAGCAGTTACCTACTAGAAATTCAAAAGTGAGAAAATAGAAAAAAAAGATTGTCTTGTACAGAGAGATTTTCATGTGAATGTTTAGGCATGTATATTTCAGCATCAGTGCTTGGACTGAAGCTTTTAATAACCTAGCTGGTGAATACTAAATTTGTGTTCTTTGACTACAGATGATTAAATGAGGCTGTAAGTAACTCAGCCACACCCTTTAGAGCTGTACATGCCCTTGAACACGCTTTTTACATGTCAAATGGTGGTGTGGTGAGGTAGACATAATTACAGATTAGTAAATGAGATATGCTTGCTACATGTTTATGTAATAGGTTTCTGTCTGTAGGTGACAACATTTTCAAACCTTTTTCCTGGAATGTAGGTAGGAAAGTAATTAAATGCAAACTAAAGGATCCAGCTATTGCTATCTAGAATCAGAGGTATATGGCTAGTTACTTGTGTCATTTAAAAGAAAATTAAAAGAAAATAGTCAAATAATATTTAGCATGTTTATTTGAGAGTTTTGTTAGTGTTGTTTGTTTTTGGTTTTTTTTTTTTCCTTTATTGGATGGTTATTTTTTTAAATAGCAGCACCTCATTCAATGACTTGCCACATTTTTTAAAATATGTCTGACCCTATTCTTTTAAAATAAACCAATTTTTTTCTATTTTTCACACAAATAATTGTAATCAAGCTGAGAAACCATTTCAGATTCCAGGTATGGTGAAGCAAAAGGTACATTTTCTTCTGGTTATGCTTGATAATTTGTGGCAGTCTTCTTTTAAAAGTTTTGGGTCAAGTCCTGTCTCACTCAGATTGCATCCAAAACAATATCATGTCTTTTATTTGACTAATCCAGTTTTAATTTGTACTTTCAAGCTGTGAATAATACATGAATTGTTTGTTCCACATGCAAAAGGCAACACAGGATTTAAAGTTACTGAATGTCCATTAATTTGACTCTGGAAATTCTGAAGACAGAAAAAAAAAAAAATGTTCTACATTATTGGCTGCAAGATTTTTTCTCATATTTATTTTGTAATTACTATTTTTAGTAAGATACAGCATTTCCAAACTTTTAGTCTGAATGTCAATTTTTTTTGCTACAGGACTCATTAATAAGATTCAGACAGTTTATCTATGGAAAGAAGAGAAAAAACACATGGAAAAATAAATTTTTCTACTGCTTTTGGTAAGTGAATTTTAATTTGCAAGGGATTTTTGATCTGTTTTATTTGTTCTCTCTGTAACACTTACTTCCATTTTAGTTGGATAAGTGACTGAAGGTATTGCCATTAAATAGTTCATTAGACATTTAAGTCTCAGGCTTAAGGCAAGTCCAGCCTGGATAAACACCTGGAACTATTTTCTGTATATGAATTAGGCCCTAAATGAGATTTAGTGTTTCTTTGTTTTTTTCAGGAGAAAGAATAGAGGCTTAGTGATGTAAACTTTGTATGTTCTCTGAAGACTAATGATTTGTAACTATCAGTGATGGTGCTGTCACGTCTCTCACAGGGTAAAGTAAGTAAATTATTTAGGTGGCAATATTTTAAGATTCTATCAGCTAGATCACAAAAAGATCTCTTCATTATTACTACTTAGCATGTCCTCCTCTACAGAGTCATGAGGAAGATCAGCTCTTGAAACCCATGATTTTACAAGCTCTTGTCCAGTCAACAGCTCACCCCTTATTTTGTATGTTTTGAATCACCACTTCCCAGAATTGACCTCTCTTTATTTAATCATTACCATGAATGCTGCAGCCCCCATGTTTGGCTGCATTGAAAAATATTATTTATTGCTGTCTCATACACCAATGCGTAAAGAATTATTTTGTCATTTTCATCTGTTGTCTTCACTATTTACTACTTTCCCAGTATATCTGTCATCAGTAGAGTCTATGATTAATGATTTCATATTTTCATCAATACAATATTAAATAGCATTGGACTAATTACTAATATCTGAGCTCCAACAAAACATACTTGGAAAAAGATTGTATTCACAGTTCTTTTTTTTTATATTCAGCAGTAAATCAAGTTGTGATTAGTGAACCACAATTATACTCTGTGTCTGATTCTTAATATGTTATTCCTGCAGTCAAATGCAGAGGATTAGTCTGTAACAGGCCCAAAGACTACTAAGTATATTTTAACAAAAACCCCTAGAAATATAAAACATTATAAGAATATTAGTTTGACAAGATCTACTCTTCATAAACCCATGTTGGTTGACATAGTACCCTCTTTCAATATCTCATTACTTTTGTCCTTGTCTCATGCTAGGTATTCCATTCTTTTTTCCCCAGGAATAATATGAGGCCAAAAGGTGTAGAGGTGTTTAAATCAAAAGGTTTATGCTTCCTCAAATGTTAGTACGATGTTAGGTTTCTTTTTATATTCTTCTTTTTTCCTGATTTTCTAAGACTTTCAAAACTGAATGCAAGTTAAATTGTCTTTCTGTAAAAATATATTGTTTGCTGTTTGCTTTCACATGCTCCATTGTTCTTGAAAGGAAAGTGAAACTCCTTGCCATATGATAGGAATACACTGTTATATATACAATATAAACCAGAAACATTTATTGGCTATTTCTCTAAATTTTAAGTAAATTTATCCGCTTCATCTGGTATAGACTAGTGCCACATATTTGCTTGCTATTTCCTAATCTACTTAAAAACTAATAAATACTTGCTATCTCTAACTTCCGTACTTGTGCTCATTGCCTCCCTCAGGATGTCCCATTTCCCTGTTTTCTAACTCAGTCCTTTCTAAATGCTTTACAACAAGTGTTTTTCTCACATTTCATGAACACATTCGTCAACTGATTAAAAGGAATGTTTTTCTCCCCTTATCTTGCAAGAATCTTCCCAACAACTGTGTCTACTATTTGGATGAAGTTAACTTCCAAGGCACTGCAGGTGTACATCTTTTCTTCTGAAATTTTCCAGGTTCTGTAATTCATCTGTAGCTGTGTTTTTTTACCTGAAGCAGCAGTACTTGTAAGTGTCAACGTTAGATTTTTAAAAACCTTTCTGTTAATCATCAGGTTGTTTGCGCTTAAAAATAACAAAAAATATAATTTCTGTTTTGTTTGAATTTTTTTTAGACAGTATTATTGAGTTTTGAAAGTCTTGGGGTTTTTGAAAGAGAAGGGAGTATCTATCAATACCTTTTGGCAATTAATTTTTTTCATAAAAATATGTTTATCGTAAGCCAGATTTTTCTCACTCATTTGTTGGAGAAAACTCAAAATGTAGAAATGTCAGTGAGCTGACTCTTTTCTGTGTGTGTCTTATGTCTTCTTTCAGCCCAGTGTCCTGATCTGCCAAGTGCAATACTTTTGCTGTGATGGATCATAATCATTCAGCTTTATAAACCAGCCTGTTAATATTATAGCTTACACTGATGCAGTGTGGTTTGGAGAATTCAAGACCTTTTCAGAGCACGGGTTCATAAAACATCAAGATTGTATAGGATAGTCAAATACATTGGACTAGAATAACTTAAAAACTTCATATATTGAAAACTTAATGAACATGAAATTGATAAAAAAATAGAATATGAAATTGTGTAAAGTTATACTTTTCTTAAAAGGCCTTGCAGTGTTTCTGAGACCAAATACCAGTTTTGGGAAATACAATCCAAAAACTAAAAGTAGCAGGTTCCCAGAAATGTACAGATATCTTCTCACTTTTTGCACTATTTTTTGACCATCTATGACTTCTCAAGCTTTTTAGGGTACCAGATTTACCATGCACCCTTGGTTTTGGTAACTGAAACCTCCACGATATTGAGTACATTTATTCGTGCAATATGTCTTTGAAATTTGGACATAGGGTACAACAGAACCTTCTTTTACAAGGGAAGATGGAAATATTGAGGAATATGAAGAGACTTCATACTTATTAACACTTTTCTTTCTGTTGTGTGTTTGAGACTTTCAGGACCATTCAGAGGAAAGACCTCCAAAAGGAACACTGTGGTTTCCTGCTGCAGATTTCTCACTTTTCTGTTTCTGAGCATTCCTCTCCATTAAACTATCACTGGTAAAAGCCACAAATAAAGTAAAATAAATTTGCAAACTACTTTGAAAAAAAAAAATCCTATTTTCAAGCAGAAAACTCAACGTAGACAGCTTTGATGAGAGTTTCACGATGTGATAAAGGTTGGGAAGGGATGTCCAAATAGAATTGGTAGAAATGTTGGCATTAATTTGCAGTAGAGGTAAATTACTAACAGCTATTTTCTTGTGATGCTTCAGGGAATACTCAGAGCCCTGATTTCTGGCCCAAACATTTACACATCCCTTTTTCTTTGGTAATGGCTATAATGTGATCAGTAAATGCAAACTTCATAAATTAATGAAAATAGAACAAAGATGTCAGAATTGCAGAAGACATAAAATTTTCTTCCTATTTTCACAAAATAAAGTCCATATTTTTATTAATTCTGAATTGTTCTAGGTTTTACTTAAGAAAGCTTTTTTATTTTACTGTATTATCTTCTATGAAATCTAAGGATTCTTCTTTTTTTTCTTAAACTGACAAAGAAAATCTGTGAAGCTTTAATAGCAGCAGTAAATCCTTTCTGTCTCATTTGACAGAAAACAAATCCATCCTGTACACCAAGCCATAGAGCCCATATAGTGGACTGGTACGAGGAAAGGCATTATGATATTTCCTCTATGAATTTCCTCCTCCAGTCTTTCTTTATTTGTAAGTACTTTACAGGGTGTTTCTACAACAAACTTTTTATGATTAACTAGATTTCAATTGCTATGAGAGATATGTATAGAGAGTGAAAAATTTTCAAGGCCGTTGTAAACCATCAAAAGCCCGAAGCTTTTTTGTTAAAATAAAAGATGGTACTGAATTTTCCATTTTTTCTATTTCAAGTTTTAAATTTTCTTCCCTGTCAGTCTCCTATTGCTATTAATTCCTGAATTTTTGACTTTTTTCCTTAACTTAAAGTGGATAAGGAGAATGTCCCATCAGTGCTCACTCACAATCTATAATATCATCTAGTATGTTTTTCCATTTTAATAAATACTGTCTTTAATACACGCATGACATGTGAGAGATTCCTATGCAACATGCATAAGAAAGTGAATAGATCAACAGGGTAGATAAGACATTTACACTTTACAAATACAAGATAAAAAGAACATCACATAAGTGAAATTCTATTGTAAAGAACCCTTTAATGTCTCCAAAGAAGCCAATTTGTTTGGCAATAGGAAGTTATGTTAATCAACGACATGTTCTGTATTTAAACTGTACAGTCCCATTCATGAAAATAATATTTTGGTAATGGGACAGAGAAGAAACAATTTTATATTCTTGTCTGATCCCCTTTTCTCTTCAGCCCTTCTGCTGAAGGACATTACATTAAGCACAGGAAATGAACATTATCACCATCTGTTGGCTGTTTGGTGACGTATACGGAATGAGGTAGCAACTCCGTTTGGAAAAGCAGGTGCCTGTATTTAAAGAAAATAACAAAAAATCAGACAGAGCACTAACTGCTGTAGTGACTAGTAGTTTAAGAGGAGAGGCCAAGGTTTGGACTGATTGTACAAATTAACTACCTCTTTCATCTAGACCAAAACCAGGATATCCAGGCTACAGGATTTTTGAAACCCTGGGTTGGATGGACAAGGCAGAGGGGACAGAGGAAAAAGACACATTACCTGAAGCTTAGTATTTAATATAAATTTCAGACCCTAAACAGAAACCTTAGAATCAAATGCAGTATACTTACCCTTTAAATGTAGGGTCCTAGTTAAATACTAATAGAATTAAAACATGGCAATATTGTTTAAAGAAAAAAAAATATTTATAATGGTGGTTAAATGAAGCAAAATCTAGTTCTAGAGATCTAATTTCAGTAATTTTTATAAATAAAACTAAACTAAATCCACTCAATGCCAAATAGTATGTGGAATTCAAACAGGAAAGAATTGAGGAAAAGCAACCAAAAGGTTTAAAGTGAGGCCTCTCAAGCACAGTTCATTTGCTACTTTGTATTGAAGAAACAATAGAGATTAAAAAAACCTGGATTATATTCTTTATAGAAATGTAAAAAATTACACTCTGGATTGAAGTACACTTTTGGATATTCAATATAACTAGAAAGCAGCAGTTAAAAAATCAATTTCAATCTAAAATTTAGTTTTACAAAATACTTGAATTGCATAAGATTAATGCCATAAAATTAAAATTGTTAAGTATTGCCCTACTTAAAAAGCACTACTGAAATATATAATTTTTCCCACAGTGCCTTGTAAACTATTTGTGTTTGCTTTCAAATATGTAAAATTCACTTAAAAGGCAATGTTACATCATTCCCAATTGTTACACTCATCACATTTCTCCCTCCCTAATCCTCTTCTTTGAATTAAAGAGAAGAAGAAAGAAGAAAAAGAAAAATCTGCTGAACACTAATTATTTAACCTTACCTCCTACCTACTTTCTCTCTTTATTCTGAGGTTTCTTAAGGGCTATAATGAGCTGTCCCCACACAAACAGGCCAAATTAGTGGATAATTATGCTGGGTCTGTGAATGTTCTCACTCCTCCTTTCTTACAGTTTCACAACATTACCAGAATGGTCTGTCACCTCCCTACCAATTAGGCACAATTACTACTTTATAACATTAGTGGTGGCAGGCTTAATACCTTGGAGAATATGTAAAAGTAGGGGAGGGTTGGGGAGAGTGGGCAGTGAATCAGGCCCAGGAGATCATTATCACATTGATAACTTGAATAATCCTAACTTTATTTTTATTTTGCAAAAGATTTATACACTGTTACGAAATGGAAAATGGAAACAAAGTTGTGTTGTTCACGGTGGGTTTTTTTGTTTTTGTTTTTGTTTTTGTTTGTTTGTTTGTTTGTTTTTTTAATGTTTTTTATTGGGTTTTTTAGATAACCAAATCATCATCACTTTTTGTTCCCCCAGGTTTCCCGGGTGGTGGCGCTAACGCTCGAATTTGTTTCTTTTCCTGAAAAGATGTCTATTTGGTGACTGAAAAATATATGTTTTTCTGGCTTTTTCTGGATAAAGTAGATATGTTAACGATGTCATGTCAAAGGACTTACACTGACCTCAGAGTGCACCAAAACATTCCCTTCAAAACCGTATTTAAAAAAGGGAGGTCAAGATAAACCTATCTTAAATTCTCAGAGAAGGCTAACTAACTTCTAATCTTTTATAAACAAAACTACATAAGTAGTTCTTTTCTGCCTTCCTTGAAAAAAAACCAAAAAACCCAACCAAATCACCAACACTCTCTCAAAAATACCCCATCATTCCCTGTGATTTCTTTTTCTAATGGCTGAAAACTGGAAGTTGTCAATATTGTCTGTTTTACAAGATAAATTTATGAGAGTGAAACGACTCTCAGAGATTTAAGATTAGATTTAATGCCTTGAAGGAATAATCTTCATTTATTTGCTTTAAAAATCTTTCATATATCTGCTTCTCCTCTCCTCTAAGAGCTTCCAAATTCTTCTCATCCTTGCAGTCATATTTATAGAATATTTACTAACAAATGCTAGAGGAATTACAATGTTTTGGATGCTAAGAACTGGGGAGACTAATTTATTTAAAATCATTATGGAAAATGTAGCAAAACTCTGAAACAGAGCAAACCTTTTCTATGCAGGGATAATTATCTTATAGTAAATTATCACTATTTGGTAACTAATACAAGCCCATAAACCTGCTGTTGGTTTACAGAATCCTATCTTTTTCATAGAATGTACTAACTTTTTTTTCCCCACAAAAAAAAGTTAATTATAAAGAGTTTAAACTGAATATGGGTTGCACTTCCATACTCATCTAATTTATTTAGAGAGTATTACTGTGTGGAGAGGGCACCCTCAAAATGCCTTTTAAACATTCTTCCAGTACACCATCCTGCAGCACTGAAATTGGAAAGGGTCTGTAAGAATTGCTTTGTCTTACTATGCAAACTGAGCAGAGATGAACAGTGCAAAGCTCATCTTTTTTTGATTGTTAACCGTTATTTTAATTATAGGTACATTTTAGATACAAATGTCACTTATGGAGCCTACTGCCTCTGTTGGAGGTAGAATTGCACAGAGTAAAAGATAGATGGAGAATATGATGTTCTTTTCAAGAACACTTTGAATAACATAATGAGGATATTTTTACATAGAATATTTTTCATCTGTGTGCACCAAGTGTCAAAGTATCTCAAGTCTATGCTCTGAAGTAGAAAATTTGTGGGTTTATGTGCTTGTGCCCAGAATACCTTCTTATTTCTGTACCCACCTCCAGGTTCAGGTGTTAATGAAGGGAAATATCCCAAAGTATTTTTACACTAACAGACCATACTGATTCAATTGTTTTAAATACCAGTCCTTTTTTGTCACAGTGGGAAAATGTTAAACATTAGAGCATAGCAATGTTCTAACAATCCTTGGAAAGCTGATGCGAAGTTCCTTTGAGTGGCTAAGTGTAATGTCCTATGAATTCATTAGGTAGTTCAACTTTGTTTCAGGTGCCACCAATGAATGCATACTTACTTACACTGTGCTACTTTATGGAAAGCAAATAAGTGTGTATGTAGCAGAGGATTTTATTACACAGATTAGAGCAGCCACATCATTTCAACTACATGAGGATCTTACTCATTGATTCAGCATCAAAACTTAAACTCCTGAAGGACTGTGCAACTGTGCAGCAAATCATTGGCCTAAGAAGGAGGGGAAAAATTACATAAGCAAAGCTATAAATTATTTCAGTTGTGTATCTTGTAAGATTTACAACTCAGGTTATGCAAATAGATAATTTTGCTGATGTTTTTGTAGGGACTTTCAAGACTAGCTATAGAACATAAACTTTTCCAGTGTTCTCGAGGGCTCTAGTTTCTCCAAGGCAGCTCTTTATTTTAAAGGATGTAAGGATGAATAATAGCTCAAGGACATAGCAGGCTGAAAGACCTAGATATTACAAAATATAGATTTTTGTTTTTATTGTGAGAACTTTGCACCACTGGATCAGCCAAACCTGCAAGATCATCATACAAATGGACAATTTATGATGTACATTTTGGCCTGTTTCATTGCTCTATCAGTCACTAGTATAAGGTAAAAATGAGTTGAGAAATGGGATTAATTAAAAAGTACAATTTTAGCTTATTTTTCAGTGTGCCCACGCACATTGCCCATTTATTTTTTCTATTACTTGAGCAGGAACAAGAGGTAATTTCACAAGACACTTTGGAAAGTGAGTGTTGTAAAAGCTTGCACTGAGAGCCCAACAGAGTCACATCTAATAGCCCTGTTCCACTACTTCTGTGGTCTCATGTTTACAGTCAGATATTTTGGGGGATTTTTAATGTGTTTGAGGCATCAGGTTGAATCTTAGCAAGGTTAAAAATGAAACAGGAATAAAATATGAAGTGGTTCTGTTTAGAATGAGGTCTAACTCTTTCTCCACCTGAATGGAGAGATAATAGTTCTGGATGAACCTCACATACTTCAGTGCATATACCTAAAATGCTTGTTCTTGTCTAGTATTTAAAGCTTTTCAAACTAGAAATGTTTTAACAAGTCTAGTTAGATCTTAAAAATACCTGGACTTCTACAAAGAGTCAGAATTAATAAGATTTATGGTAATGCTTATGGAATAATTACATTTCTAATCTGCAACAAAAAGTTATCTAGTTTGGAGACTTGCTGATAAAAATTTAAACAGAGGGAAATCTATTGTTTCATTTCTACTTTTAGCATATGTTGATGTCTTGTTATTGGTTACAATATGGGAAATAACTTATTCTGCTACTCAATTAACTGATTTTCTACAGAAGTATCCAAAATTTAAAATTCAGTCTACAAATCCCATAGATCTTGATAGGGTGGGTTATGTCACTGTGATTTAAGATCCATCAGATGATCCATCAAGGCATCCATCAGTTAACTTTTGAGATTGGTGGTAGACAATTGTTTCTCATAAATAAGTCTGATGACTCTTTTGGTACAGATATAGGAAAACTGACATCTTCAGACAAATTGCTGCTGCAATTAAAAGTGGTTGTTGGCAAACATATCCTGTAGTTTATGTCTGCACAAAGAGAAACTGCAGCAACCAGTTTAGAAGTTTTATTAAATATGTGCAACATCTCTGCACACCTTATTATTGCCATTCAAGAAGGGTAAGTTAGTAAGAAATTACAACCCAAGTATTCTTACAGGTGTCAAAAAGGTCCACATATGGTTTTTGACAGGAGGCCATTCTGTGGAGCTCTGGAGTCTTGTAAAGGGTTGGGTTTTTTGCCTTTTGGTTTTTGTTTTTTTTTTTCCTAATCCTGTCACAGATACAGTATAGTTATCTCAGCAAAGAATCTTGGTGGACGTAAGCTCTGCAAAGTTTTTAACTACGTCTTTCTTGACAGTAGCTGGAGAAGATCCAGACCATCCAATGGTCATCTCAGCTAGTTAAACTTAGTGTGCAACTTGAGCATAGCTTTCCACTTGGACTTTATAAGCTGTTTATACATGAGTGGATTTTGTAGCATTAAAGTCAAAGCCAAAAATGCTGTGTTGAAGCACTGTAGTGTAAATTTCATATCTATTTGCCATACAATAACTTAAGTGGGTGCAGAACTCATGAAATTCAAGTGAAATTCTCTTGTCAAAAGGGAAAATGTTACTGTATTTACAAAGAATTTACCAGGAAAAGTGTAGCTGCACATTGTCAGGGAATAGAAGAAATATTCAGTTGCTTCTGTGTGTACTCCCTCTTTGTATATAAACAAAACCAGTTTCTAGTGCTATCATACTGTCTCCTTTTATATATAAAAAATATTATTCCAAAATTTCTGAAATTAAAAAGAAAATTAAAGTGCTATTTCCTTAACACCAAGTTTGTATCTCTCTTTAATGCAACATAAAAATATGTTACTGATTTAACAGCATAGTGGTCCCAAGGAAGCTTTGCAGGGCTAATTGAGAAGTTCACATACAAATGTAATTTACTTTATTGTCAAAAAAATGTTAATTTAATATTTTTACACACATTACTTCTGTTTTTAATTTGGAAAATGACAAAGAATTCGAAAATGTACTGCAGGGAACAATTCAGAATTGCCAAAAAGATGAAATAGGTGACCTACAAAAGTTTCTTCTTTTTAAACTTTCAGTAGCATATTCCTTTAGTAAAGGCAATAAAAACTAGTAATGAAAGTGGTATGCATATCTTAGAGCTAAATTGGCTAATTTACACTCTAGAACTACTAAGGCAACAATTTCTCCTTAGATATTACTTACCAGTCCACAGAGAAACTCATATCCTGCCTTTCTGCTATGACCTGACACTCCAGATGTTGGGTGACAACACCCAGCTTTAGGTTTTGCCAGATCTCTGCTCCCTGCTCCTCACTCTCTTCTATTGCCTCCCGTGCATTCCCTCATGTGTGCCAGCACAGACACTACTTCAGAACATGGTGGCATGAATTTGAGAATTCTTCCTCCAAGAACTTAAGTCTGGAAAAAAATTTGTACTGATTTAGAAACTACTTGAATACTTGATTTGCAAAGCAGATATGCAAGTCGTATGAGAGATGAAAAACTGGAAATAGCAGATATTTATTTTAGACACCTTATGGTATTCCAGACTGGAATAAATACTCCTTGAGACCTTATATCTTACCTTGTGAAGGAGAGATCTAACTTCAGACCTGTCTTGTATGTCATTTTTGATTAGTCCAGTGTTTGAAGTCTCTGTGTTGGATCTGATTTTTCGTCAAGTCAGGTATCCAACCTCTAGGAATCAGGTTGTTGCAGATTTGAGATATCGTCTGCTGGTTTTATCTAGTATTTCTTAAATATAGGGAGAAATAGAGGACAATTTTTTTTCCCTAAGTCAGCTGAATGTAGTGTATTTTCTCAACTTCAGGCAATGATTAAAAAAAAAGGAAGAGTACATATTTTCTAGGCAGGCCAAATAGTTTGGCTCCATCTGTCCACAGTTTCCTATTTCTTCTTCACCTGCATTTTCACAAGGTTTGCCTATACTGTTTTCTCATGTTATAGTATCTCTTGCCACTGGGGAGTAAAGACTGAGATCCAGCCCTTGGTTTTTTCATTATGTGTTTATATTTGGCTTAATTTTGCTAATTCATTGTTTATTCATAACAACCCAGGCAGCCCTTTCTGTCCCATTCATGTTGGTTTCTTTTTGGCCAACATAATGAATTTTCTCATACCATTAAGTATGTTACAAACTGAAGAGGGTGGATAAACTGATTCTAGCACTTTTTTTCAAAAATCAAACATGTTTCCTCCACTAGTGATAACAATGTGTTCATATTTTGTGTAAAATAGAAGGGAAAATTAGAATGTAAATATCACTTTTATTTGTACTATATGTAATATTACATGCATTGTATTAATTATGTCTTATATAAGCTTTTCGGGTTTATTGTCATATAACTGTTTTCTCAATCCTATATCTTATGTAGAAGTGCCTTACAAATAATATCTAATGAAGAAATAATCTTCTGGTTTTCAAAGTTTTATGGCCCAAGTACTAACATTGTGCTTTATAATCCTTTTCAATCCTATAGTTTATGTAGACTTGCCCTACAAATAACAACTAGGGATTAATTAATCTCCTGGTTTTAAGAGTTTTATGTGCCAAGCACTCTTTTTAGAGGGCCCACAAACTTAGACTGTGCCATGAAATTATACCTGAACACATACAGCAACTTACATTTTAGGTTTAGTTTCCTTTTAAAAACCCCCAAAACTTCACAGGAGAAACATAATAGTTTGATGCAATAAGCCAAGCTAGACTTCTAGGTATACAGAATGTTAAAAAGTCTCTGTTAACAGTGTTGTAAGAATGTTCAGGATTTTGTTCTTCATTTCAGTCCTTTGCATCTGTTAGGTACAAAAGGTTCCTCTCTGCTCCTGTTCCACAAACCTTTTTGCATTTATTTTACCTCTTTCTGCTCATGATTGCAGAATCTTAGGGAAATTGTCATAAGATCAAATAAGAATCTGGCTTTCCAGCTCAAAACCTTGACCATCCAGAAAGAATTCTGGCTAGTACAGGAGGGATGGAGCACTTGATACACAAAAGCTGCTTTTGTGATTGCCATGTCTTTCCCGTCTTCCCTGTGCATCCTGACAAGACAAATCTCCACTTAAACACATCTATAATGAGCCATAGCCTATTTAACCAATCTTGGAAGATACCAGTATAAACCTGTCCTTACATGTATGCATTTGCAAATCCAGATGGATAATAACAAGGTTTGTTTGAACAGTAATATCAAACAGTGATAAAACAGACTTTTTCCCTTGCATTATAGTTTATTCCTATTGGATTCTCTCTGCAGGCTACTGGTAACACTTTGGTAGTTCAGCTGTCCTTTAATATTTATAAATGTCATTAGATGAGCTCAAAATATTTCACTAACTTTTAGTTGGATCCAACACACTAAACCAAAAAACTTAGGACTTTCTGTTGGAAAAGAAGCAAATAAATTTTCACTTGTTTAAGTAAGTGCATGTCACCTCAGGGAAGATAATCTGAAAGTCAAAGCCATTAAACTGTACTTCAAGGACACACCATGTGTGAGGGATAGAGACAAGGAGGGAATCTAGGAATCCAAATTCTCATTCAGCTTATGTTTGTCACTGACTGTGACATATACTTAATTGCAATCTTTACATATAAAGAATGCAAACACAAATCTCATCTGCTGATCTAGAATAGATATGCAGTGTATCATAATTCAGATACCTTTAATTTGTTAATTATGCAGTCTCACCACATTGTTATGTGAGCACTGGTTTAGGACTGTGCATGGCCATACTTGTGGACTACAAATAAGACCTACCATTTAACTTTCCTCTGTATCCTTTAAGTCTAGACATGAAATATTTTCAGTATTAAAAAAAAAAAAAAAAAGTGGCTTTTTATTTTGTCATGCCTTCATTAAAATACTATTAATTATTTGAGACTTGTATGAAACAGTATAAACTTTATTTATGCATTTCCTTTCATCCTTTCAAACAACATTAAAATTTCTATTACTTAGCATATTTGTTTTCTTGATATTTAAAGGTTGCATTTTTGTTCCCAATTGTTAAGATTAAAACAGCAATCATCTTACGAAATACCACTACACTTTCTGTTCCTAAAGCCAGAAAATATCTAATTCATTTGCAAATATTGCCCTTAAACCTATGGGTGTATCATTTTTAAATGCATATTATGTCTATGATATGTCCATAGAAATCAGAGCAAGATGATTTGGCAAGGTTGTAATTAATATCTTTTTTCATTTATCAAAAAAGTAGTCCACAATAAAGTAGTTGATATTGCTAATTTGACATTCTTCTTCTGACTTCCCTCATACAGCAGCTGAAAACTTAAAGTGAAATTAATATTAACACTTCTTCCTCTTTTTCGAGTAATAGTATTCAATTTATCTGTGTGTAAGTCAGGAAATACAAGTTACCAATATCTTGCAGCATCAAGGTACACTCAAGCACATAAGTTTAAGCTTGTCAGCACAACTGCTTGCTGAAATTATTAACCTTCTAGCATTTTCCTACCCATCAGCAACTGGTCCCAGAAGCTGGGGCTGCAAGTAGAAAGAAACTCCTACAGTTGCCTTAAAAATTGGCCTGTGAGGTGCTCAGGATCATGGCAACAGTCAGGGCAGTTGATTCTCCTCCTTTTACCCAAATACACAATTATTGGGCAGTCCTAGTATGCCTGTGAATGGGAATTATACACTTCTGAGTGAGAACAACACTGAGAAATAGGTACAACTTGACTCAAGGCTTAGCAGATAAGGACAGCAAAGCTGGGATTGAAAGGCACTTTTTTGTGTAGTTAATTTAGTTATTTTTTATTTTGTGTGCCTCGAGAGAAAGACTTTTGGAAGACAGAATGTAAAAAAAGCCAGTTTTGCTGTGTTCCAAGTTGCTGGATAAAGGGCTATCTTTCATCACTAAATGAACTAAAAACCATAATATATTTATCTATTTCATTATTTTCATTTATTATTTTGAAAGTATATTTTAAGTCACTGTATCAGTCACATGGAGAAATCAGTTTCAGAAGTCCATGGGGCAGGGTATTTCCACTGCCTCAGCAGAGCCCTTTGGCACAATCAAAACTTTCTGTTCCAACTATACTTTTTGTACAGTTTTAGCTTTAAATTTATACATGACAACTTCTTCCAGACAATCAGAAACAAATAGCTTAAAAATTTGCATCACACAGCTTCAAACATCTGGGGAAGCTAAATGCTGGAATCAAAATAAGGCAGAGCATGTTAATCCTGCTGTCCCTGTGATACAACACAAAATAAAAATGCAGATGAGTCTTGAACATACCATGTTCCTGTCTTTGTGACCCCATTTCATCCTTTATTTTTCCCTCCCTTGTGTGAATATATTGAAAAAAGCTGGACACAGCACACTCAAAATACATTGTCTTGTAATCTCTGATAGTTTTGGAGGCTAAGGGTTTCAATATGTCTCCTGTCTTCTGTGGCCTGAGAACTTGTGACTCCACTTGTTTTTCCAAAAAGGAATCTCATAAAAGCGTCAGTAATAATTGCACTGTAAAAGTTCAGAATTTGAGCCTGTTTCTTTTCTGTACTTGTACTTGTTTCAGACAAGCATCCAAAAGAATTACTCTAAATTTGCAGTGGCACTATGGCAGAGTCAAGCCCTGATATGCTTTAATCTTCTGCTATTTAAGACTATGAAATTCAGGCTGCCAAAGTACCAGTGGGAAAACTCTGCCTATGCTTTGAAGTCACGTTACCTATTTATGACTATAAAACATTTCCCTCTTGATTTTTCTAGCCTTGCATCTAATGTGCACAAAAAAAGATAAACTTCCCAAGAAATTATTCTGACACGGGGTGGAATACACACTTTAGAAACTGCTTCATTTTGGCAGGCCCTGATATTGAGGGGCCTAATGTCCAAACCTTTTCCTTTCTTTTCTATTCCTTTTGGTGTTGGTTGGTTCTATTTTTATTTATTTATTTATTCATTTTTAACTCAGAATAGATCATTGTAAAAGTTGGCTGCCAGCCTACCATTTGAAAGTGAAGAAAACATCTTGATTTAACATCTGAGCAGGGATTTTTTTTTGTCATCTGTAAACAATTGGACCATATGTAGTGTGATGGGAAACATGAAGTGATAGAATGTGATTTAAGGAACCTGGTGTTTAATTACTGCTCTTGATTAGCTGGAATAGAAATTAGATTTAAATGTTTTGTTTACAATATCAATTTTAAAGGTACACAAAATAGTTATCAGTAAGTTTCTTTACTGGTAGTTCTGATGATTACATTTATGCTGATTATTTGTATATAATAAGGTTATATACATTTCTGCCTTTAAAAGAGAGACAGATTCCTTCAAGAATTAAAGAAATAACAGAGATTCTAATATTTGATCTCTATTTGTTGAAGAGTTTCTGAATTTCCCTCAGATTAATTCAAGATCTTCATGTTTTCCTTCAGATAAGCCAGTAAATGTCATTGTCTAATAAAGTCCCTAAGCTTATTATCTTTTTTCAGGAGAAAGGTTCAAAACTAGTGCAACATTATTAATATAGCAGAAAAGAAGTGTAGGTCTCTTACACACCCAGAATTTCCTGGTTTATCATCAAAAGTCTGAACACATAGCCTGTAACTTGGGTAAAATTTTCCCCAATCTTTGCTTAGAAGTGAACACAGAAAATTTTTTCTATAAGTGCAGAGGAACATAAAGGGAAACATAACCTGAAGCTCTTCTTCTCCCCTCCTTATTACTCCAACTCTCTAAATCTGCAAGTAAGCCAAAGGCTCAGTCTTCAAACCTTTCCTGTGTGTCAACATAGCAGTGACCTTAGAAATACATGGTTTTGATAAAGGAGAACCAGGCAGTAGTAGCAATGTTTTACTATAATCCTGGACAGTTCAAACTGAAAAGAAAGGAAACAAGAAGATTCCTTGCTGTATGCAGTCTAGTTTGGTAAAAGCAGAGTGCATAGTTTCAGTGTTCATGTCTGGGAGCCCCAAGATCTGGCATAGATGAGAAAGACAATTACCTTCTCTCCTGACTTATGCAGGTCAAAGAATAGTCATTATATTTCTGATGAAAAATATGCCATATATTTTACATTTATTAAAAAATGAATTGAAATTTCATGGGCTATGTGTTCTTTTTGCAGTGAAAGCAAGGAAAATAATTCACACTGTGATTGCATTTGATTGTTTAGTAATGTGCATGTTAAATATAAAACTGAGTTCCTGAGCTCTCCTCATGCCTATCTTCCCTCATCACAGGAATTCTCCACTTTGGTCTTAAACCAGGGCCAACAACCTGTTCCAAAATATTGGGTATGTCTCCCTGGCTATTTGGAGAAACTGTTTTAGTCCCTGAGATTACAATAGTTGGACATGGCAGTTGTAGAGAATTAATTTAACTTTTTTTGCTGAACTAACTGCAATCTCCATAGAAACATAGAAGAAGAAAGACCATTGGCAGCCACTGACCACAAGTTCAAAGGATTTATTCACACCAGTTTCACCTATATGCTATCACTTGAAAACTGGCAACACTGATTACTGGGAGGACATCGTGCTGCATATACAGTGTGGTAGAAGAAGCTCAAGTCTGTATATCAGAATATTTCAGAGTATGCATTTTAACTAGTGTTCCCTTAATTCTGCTTATGCTTAAACTCCCTTGTCAAAAATGTATTACACTGTTGATTTAAATGCTTTTAATAGAGAGAGAGCTGAGTATTAAAGGCCAGAACAAAGAAGATTAAGATTGAGAAGATTAAGACTAATTCTAGTACTGATGTATTGCCTGATACTGAGCAAACAGCACACAGGGAACTGATAAAAAATTTTTTTACAGTTCCTTGCAAAAGTGAAAAATAGTCCTCTAAAAAACCCTTAGAAACACTTATAAAAGAAACTTATAAAATTGTAATTGTTGATGAAGTCATTGACATTGGTCATCTTTTAAAAGTTGAAAGGTTTAAAAAGCAGCTATTGAGGTATTTTGGACTGAATCTGGATTAAAGACTTTTCCATAAAATCCTTCAATGTTAAAAAAAAAAGTGGGGGGTAACTCTTTCACCCTAGAATGAGTTCCTTTTGAAAGCTTTAAAATTGAGACAATATTTTTTATGAACACTAGCTTCCTCTTTTCTCATTTTTTCCTGTATGAGAAGTGAGGATAACAGCTGTGGAGATCAAAGCTTACTATCTCTCCTCACCCCTGCTAGATAGATACTGTTTTGTATGTAGGTCTGTTGTGTTTCTTCCCACACAATCCTTCTCTATCTCCAGGTTAGCAGATGGTCCAGAGTTCAGGGAGAACACAGAGGGTTAGAAGCAATCATAACCCAGGTAGTTCAGATCCCATTATGGAAAACAAGATGGGGAATTAAACAAGAGAAATACAGCTGCTTTTGTAAAGCTGGATCTACCCTTTTAGATGGAAGAGAATAGTGGAAACTCTATCCAACTTTCACAACATCTGGTTTTGCACTTAAACAAAACTAAAATTTTGCTGTAATTTCCACAAGCTCAGATTTCTTCCATGATTGCACTTCTTGTTAGTTGTTTCCCACTCATAAGAACATGTCACTGTTTATATTAAATCTTTAACATTAATGTTCCAAGTTCAAATAGAACTGCTAGGACCATCCTATAACCTTGAAGAGTCTCTTAGTGATCAAGAACCTGAACCTCTGAAAAGAATTGAGGAAAGATTCTGAAATTACAGAAATGCAGATTTTCAAATTATCACCCAAAATATCTATTACTATTTGCACTTATCTGGAGTGTCACACGGAAATATATGTTTCATATAAATGTAAATTTCATATAAATTCATATGTATACATATAAATATTCTTCTTTATCAAGATTTAAAAAAAACACCTAACCAATCCAAACACAAAGCAACATAAAACCTTCACAAAAATCTGAAAATAAATTCCACTGCTTCTGTTTTACTTTTATTTGAATGATGCAGATATACACATTAATATTAGGGTTTGCCAATATCACAGTCCTTGTTTCCCCTAATTAATGACACCTTCTTACCTCGCAGCTGAAATTTTTCCTGATGAGAAAATTTTACCTGTCTATAGTTTTATTTGCATTATTGATCTCAGATCACACTGAAAATATGATTCCTTTTCCCAGGTGCCTCAGAAAAATACTGACTTATTTTTTCTTACTTCCACAGTGAAATGCTGAAGGTAAAAAAAAAAAAAAAAAAGACACTGGTAATCTAGAGAATTATGAACATCTGATCTTAACTCTTAAATTAGCCATATGTTGAGTCTCAACAGATTGACAGTACTTATTAACATGAATGTAAAGTTTTAATATTTTAAATCTGCATTTTATTAATATTTAATCTAGGGTCATAGGTAATGTCCATGTGTGTCAGACAGAAAGGAAAGAAGGAGGTATCACAAGAATCCAATTACTTCTGCTTCTAATTGCAAATGACTTTCAATATTGAGGCAATGTTCTTCTTATGTGACCTTTAGTGCATTTTCTAGACTTCATTAAACCCTTTTGTTCTTGTCAGTTCAGGTAAATCCCATCTTGTCCCATTCCTCTGAAAGTATTCTGTCATATGTTCATAATCCAATGAAAAATGATTGCAGCAAGAAATATGCTGGTTAGTATTTAAAATATGTGCTGCGTTTTAATCTTAAATGTGTGAAAACCTGAGTTCTCCTATAAGATTTTCCTGCACAAATGACAGATAAACTAGATCAACTGTAGCTGTCCAAGCAGTTAGAAATTTTGTCTAACTTTATGTAGTTTATAGATGAGTATTTATTCTGATAACTGATTTACTTAGTACAGAACAAACAGGTTTGAAGCTTGAACAGTGAATGCTATCATTACACTAAAATCTATGCTTTTTAACAGAAGACAAATTCATTGAACTGAAATTTTAAATGAAAAGAGTAGTGAGTTCAAGACCAGAATAGTATCATGTGAACAATTGATTTATATTTATTTCCTCTTAAAGAAATACTCATATCATGCAATGGTATGTAGAAAGCATAGATAAATATATAGACAAGTAGCAAAATCATAACAGTATAATAGTTGTAGTCTAATATTGTTGTATAATAATAAAATTATAGATTGAAAACTTCCATTTTCCTAACATTATACATACACAATACTTTACAGGAATGGTGTCTGTGATGAACATAAAAGAAAAAGAAACAGTCTATTATATATACTATATAAATAATAAGACAATGTAAATAAATGAATTGAGAAACATTTGAAGAAATGGCTTCTATTCTCCCTGAAATCATATTCTGTGTGTTTCTTTTCCTGTTTTGTTAGGAATCTGCATCTGCAACACAAGCATATATTTCAGTTTCTGCATTTTGGATAGGTGAAAGGTATCGGGAAAATGGTAATTTTTGCTTATTTTCAAAGCCACATTCTTTTACATGCATTATATTTATATATTGCGAGACTGTCTTTTCAAAATGACTGTCCTTTTACAATTACATTTTGCCTCCAATACCTTTTGCCTTCCAGTTGATCATTTGTTTTCTTGTGATCCAACTCAAAGTAAATAAATCCAGCCTTTTGAGAAACTCTGAGACAGACAAACATGGATCTCCTTTTCTTTCTGAAAAGGCACAGTGGTCAAAGGGTCCTCCCAAAGTCATCACAAGGTTGATATTTGTTTACAAGGTGTAAGTCAGCCTCCAATTCAAGGAGAAAGTTGTTCCTTTTTCTGAGGCAAGCTACACTGATGCAGAACAGCCTGCTTAAATTGAAACTCAGTTCTTTGAGAATACTGAAAAGTAATCTTAGATTTATAAGAATCTTGTCCAGTTTTCAAGGATGACTTGAGTACTTCAGATTTTATTTAACAGAAAGTTACTGGGAAGAGTATAACTTGAATGTAGGGGCAGGTATGTCTCTCTCCGGGAGTTTTATCCCCATTGTCTTACATGAATGTCTTTTAAAATACTATGAATCTGTTTTTTTTTTTTTCCTTAATTATTTTCTTTTTACTTTTTTTCACTTTTGTTCTCTTCCGGAAGTATGGATCCAGTGTTTCAAAACACGATTTTGAAGTGCTCACTTTGCTAGACTCCAGTAGAAACTGATATTAAATAACATTATCAAACCCAAAACTTGAAGAGACTCATCTTTTGAAACACAGAAGTGAAGGATGCAAACAGAAATGTTTAGTGTCATAGGTGTTTTGGATTGCTGGCAATACAAAGAATATTCTAAAGGGGGAATCTAGAAAGTATAATCAGAATTATATTGTGATACCTTGTCAGTTAAATGCCAAACAAAATGTCATTCTCACAGTTTGGGTTCGGCCACCCTAGACACTGATAGTTTACTCTCTCAGCCTTCACCACCAAGCCAACTAGACCCGTGACACACGTGGACCTTCTTCACTGAAGTCCTTTTCCACAGCTTCAGCTCCATATGCATTTCCTAGTGGCTGATCCTCTCAGACCAGCTCAACCGTTAGCTCTTCCTGAAATGTGCAGCCGGGCAGGCTCCAGCTGGACTGAATGGAGGAATTACCTCAAATGTTGGTAACTTAGTAAAGCTGTGACATCATATAATTGGGCCTGAAATGGGTCTTTGATACTTTTACAATTTTTAGACCTGTGGTTTGAAAAGTTATAATCATACCTTCACTTTTCTATAGAATAAGAATATTAAAGCCATCAAAAAAGAAATATGATAGCAGTAATTGGTATGCACAGGGAGAGCATATATATTTTTTGCCATCTGTGAATAATAATGAAGCATAAATCTAACACATTAAGTCATATTACCAAACCACATAAACATTACAAGTTTTAAAGTTCACCTAAAGGGCAAATTAGATTGGCCTCTGCTGTTATGCTCAGGCTAAATTCTTGAGCTTTTGCAAATTCTGGGGTTGGGGATTTATTTTCTTATTTTTATGTAATTGAATTTCTCCCAGTTTCCAGTACCAAAGGATTACACATTATTATTTGAAATTATCTTACTTTACAGACAAGAAGTAAGTTATCCTTCAACCTGCAAAATCCAAACATTACTGACATAGTAAATATGTATGTTTCAGAACAGCAAGAAAAGGAAAATAAATACCAGCTAGAATATTTACAATAAGAGCTGTTTAAATAAAAGGTGTGTTTGATCTTTGGGAAGTTCACTGTCTTTGAACCAACATGAGACAAATTATTATGGAGAGAAGATTATGAATACTTACTCCTCTACTTGTGGGTTCTTACACTTGACTGTGTTGTCAGCATTCCTGACCAGTGAAGATCTTTGCTCCCACATATGTAACTAGGGTAAATTATTTTCAGTAGTTTCGGACAGAAGGGAGAGAAGAGAGGGAAGGCTTTTCAAGCAAAGTTGCCTCAGTTAATTTAGAACACATCATAATGGGCTCTAAAATAATAGCAGTGAGTTCATTAAACATTTTCTTAAATACATAAACATTATTTTGCTCGTTTTCTCAAAAGGGAGGTCATTCATTTTAACTGCTTTAAAAATATGATGCATGAACCAATTTGGTTTTTTATTTACATTTTACCATCAAAAATATTTTATTAAAAATACATCACAAAGCAGCAGAGCACAGCTCTAATCAGTGTTTAATCAGTTTTCAGGGCAAAACTTTCTTTAAATGTAAATGAAAAGGAACATGTTACGTTGCATTTGAAAATGAGCTACCCCAAGCTCTGATACACAGTGTTCCAAGCATGGGCAAAACTTTCTCAGAACAGGCAGCAACAACACAGATGCTACCGTAATTAGTTTTGTATATTGTTGTAGCACACACCTAAGATTATAAAATAATTATATGTGTGGTATACTATTAGGCTAAGAGGTATTCAGGGATATGGATTATTGCTCTTGTCAGGACTGATTTCACCAGCACAATGCAATCAGCTTTACAATGAACTAAATGTGTAAGGATGCAAATAAATTTAACAAGCAACTGTGGAAAAATAAAGGACTGCTACAAGACAAATGTGATGTAGCAACACATGTTACCTGCTGTAACAGATCTGCATGAGCACATGTGGAACAGCCGAGGAATCATGTACTCCAAGGAATTTCACACATTCTGGAGGATATTGGAGGGCTCACCTATTTCTTCCAAGTCCTCATTATCTTTTAAATGTCCATAGCAATATTCACCTGCTCACTGAACAAGTTTTGGGAACCTCAGAGAACTCTCTAACAAAATACAATTTCTAAGATTTCAAACATCAGTGAGGGAGTGCCAAGTAGGGACAAAACAAGAAATGCTCTCTCAGGGCAAAGGGTCCACTTAGCATGGACATGTAGATTTGTGTATTTAGGCACATGCATCAATGGAAGTGACAGCTGCCATCAAGAAACTGCATAGACACCTCATCAAAATTTGAGACTTAATTTCCAAAAATGCTTCTTGATGACCTGCCCTGAAAATGCATAATAGGACCATCACGCTATGCCCTTCACAACTCCACCATCATCCATTACTCCTTGTATATCACCACTTCACCAATGCTTATTCCAATGTACCTCTCCCTTTATTTCTGCAAGGCATAAGGAAAAACCCTGGGTCCAGAGAAATTCAAAATATGTCATCTTGCACAACTTGGATCTTCAAGGACTCATGTGAATGAAACAAACAAAATCTTTGAATGACTAGATCTAGGATTAAGACTGCCTACCAGAATGAATCACACCTACAAAGTCATGTGCATGTGGTATTCTCCTTATTACATAGGTAAATGACATGCTGTACAGCTAGGACATACCTGTTATGCTGTAGATGGTACAGTAACATCTGTCTGCTGTTAGGACTGTGCCTAACAAATACAAGAGTATTCAGGTAAGTCAGACGGAATCTGTCAGGGATTCAAATCATAAATTAAACAGTGCAATAGTAGATAATGAGGATATAATTGCTTTTATTACACAGTTTTAAGGTCTCTAAAGAGATAAGATAATGGAGAAATAAATATATTATTCCTTTCATACTCAGTTTTTAAATAAGCAGGTTGGGTAAGAATCCTATGCATTTTGTTGACATTGGGTACTGATATTAAGAAAGTTTTGCCCTGAAAACTGTTTAAACACTGATTTAAGCTGTGTTCTGCTGCTTTGTGATGTATTTTTAATAAAATATTTTTGATGGTAAAATGTAAATAAACTAGAGGTTTTGACTTGCAGACTGGTATAAAAATGCTTCTGTATTAATCCTAATGTTTGGCACTTTAGTGCGTATATTACAGCAACTATGAACTACCACATTACTCATATGTATTTATATAAGGTTATAGGCCAGATGAGAGACACCCAGTTTCTCTAATTTACCACACATTTAAATCTTTCTGTTGGCCTGTACCACTCTAAAATCCCCCTAAATACCTATTTTACTTTCTGCATCAGGTAATTTTGGTCTGGTTAGCAGCCTGAGTACAGCTACTGGCATACTAAAGCAACTGATGAATTTTTAGCTACATCTACTTTAAACTGAGGAACACCCAGTTTGTCAAAGACTGTGCAGAGAGATGATGTTTGTTACATGAACATCTGTAGATGAAAAAATAGCATCAATGAAGGAAGCTAAGGACAGGATTTCCACAGAAATTTGTATTAATGACAATAGGGACCAACGTTCCCCTTCAGATGGTCTAGAGATGGTGTAAAATACTGCCTCCAGTTTTCAAAGGACTAATGTGGTCATTTTATGGTTATTTTCAGGCAAAAAGGAGGTAGCTATCACTGAGGGAAGTAGGGTCAGCCTGAGACTTTTGCAGAACCACGATGTTGTGGTGAGCTGGGCAGTGGCATGAAACCTCATTCTTCAAGCCCTCTTCAGACTGTGCGAATACTTTAGGTGGACAAATATTTGTGTGATTTATACATTGTGCACAGACTGTTGTATTTTTGCTTGGGTATCTGTGATAGGTATTTTCTACCTTTAAGCAAAGATATAAGTGGATTCTACAGAGGTCTATTTTTAATACTATTTTTAACTCTCTACCTTCAAATATCATTTAATTCCCTCTCTACTTAAGCAGAGACTTATTACTTCTTTTATGTTTAATAATTCAGAGTCTTGTATTTATGTACTTCTTGAAGACACCTTGAATGCTTATCAAAAAAAGGGGAAAAAATGTCAGAGGAAAAAAGATTTTAAGAACTAAGAAAATATTCTCTTTCAGCTGAGAAGGGCAAGTGAACAGCAGTTTTGTTTGATAAGCATGTACTTTAAGAAAGTTGGCAGACATCAAAACTCCGTTGGAGTGAGCTAATTACATAAGAGCAAGAACTATCATCCAGAAGGACAGGGACTGACCAACATGCATGGCTGCTGCACACAGTGCCAGAGACCAAGCACAAGTCATACTGCCCCCAAAGGCTTCTGTGAACATAAAACAAAAGAGGTGCCAAGTTATTCTTTGGTAATTATGGAAATTATTGGAGCAGCTATCAAAATGCGAGCAAAGTCATTCAATAATTAGTCATATGAGCCTAGAAAAATATGATTCAATGTAAGTAATTGTGTGAAGCTATGTGCCAGGATTGCATTAACTTCTGCAGAAAAACACCATGATTAACAGTAGGAATGCCTAATCCAGCAGCTAAAGAGAAGCAATCTGCAGATGCCAAGCAGGCAGAGGTCAACACAGCCTTATGGAAGGGTTTAATACTGCCTCTGCAGCATAAGATGTATGTGGAGACTAATATATTTACATACAAGCAGGATGAATAAATGTAAAGATCACGTAAGCAAATTCTATACATTATGCCGAAAGTGTCATACAGGAAATATACTCTCTGATTGATATGCAGAATGTTTGCCAGGATGGTGACAGCCAAACTAAGTTCAAAGTTACAGGAAACATTGTTGTCAGCCTACTGTAAAAATGTACAATTACTTGCTATTCTCTTTCTGCTTAAAGGTGACTAGTACCATTTTTTCCCTAGGCTACTTGTTCACACTAGCTTATTATCATTACAAAGCATTATAATGGATTAACTTTTCCATATTTTTGTGCATATGGGGAAGGGCATGTTTCAGACAGTATAGTGACAATGTTTTTGAAAAGGCATTTATTCCTCCACTAAAAATTACCAGGCAGCTTGTTTTGAAGAATAAAAATCTCTAAACTGCATTCTTGCAAATTCCTCTTTCCTGATATTTCATTTAATACAAAAAATTCAGAAAGAAGAAGTGAGCAGTATCTAATTAATATCTCCTAATGCCCAACTGATGTCAAGCATGACTCCAATTTATAACTGTATTTTTACATTGAAAAATTCAATTACATTTACTGACAGACTTTGAAATGCCACATTATTTATACTGGCAAACTTTGCAGTCTCTCAGTATATTTATTAACATTCTTTTCCCAGACCAAAGTGTATATACAATACAGATCACTGCATTCTTCATTTTTCAATCTTTCAAAGTGATATGCACATCTGCTGGAGTAGGATGGAACCGACTTGTTGCCGGATATCCAAAAGACCCAATAGAGCCAGCAGTTAATTTGCCCTCCTTTTTGATTCTCCAGGCAAAACAAAGTAACCTTGACATTTCTTTTCCTCCTCTCTCTCCCTCCCTCTTTCCCCCTTTCCTTCTCTCCTGCTCTTTTTTCTCGCACACACCCACACACTGCACTATCTGTGCACACATCAACAATTTTGAGCTGTGAAGAGGTTCAATTGCCACCTTAGTGACTCACTTATAATCAAATCATTTACTAGGATAGCTTGAGGACATGACAATGACAGAGAGACATCTGTTAGGTGGATGGGATTAAAAAAAAAAGGAAAGAAAAAAGAGGTTATTCACAGCTGGTACATTAGCCATGCTAGCCACTAGGCCACCACCGTGTCCTAGTCCTACAGCTTCACTCTCCTCCTTTCTTCCTGCTCCCTGCTGTCAGCTGCCAAAAGATATCTGTTCTCACCCTTTGCTGAATGAAAAGGTGCTAATGCATGACTTCAGGATATGTCAGAACATACAGTACTTACAAGTGTTTGGAGATGCAGCCAACCTGACCATGGGGAAAAGAAATGAGTAACTAAAGAGTGATTTTCTTGATTTTCTTGAAATAGAATGACTAGAAAAATAGTGAGGGGGTTATTCCTTTTTCTAGCTGTGGCAGGCAGAACAGGTTTTTGTTTTCTTGATGCTCATCTGCATTTCTTGTAGAGTAGTAAATACCCTACCAAATGTTCAAAAACCAGTTTGTGAGGTTTTTTTTCCTTTTTCTTTTTTTTTCTTTTTGCTTAAAATTTCAGCATTAACAGAACTTAAAAATACATCCCCAAAGGAAGAAGAAATATAGAATAGCTAGAATACTGACATAGAAATATACAGCTTTAAGAACTGTCTTTCTCATACTTTAAAGAGGTATCAAAAGAATATATTGAGGGAGGGGTTTGAATAAATTGTGATTAAAAAAACCCTTAGCGGTTTGTATACCAAAAGTGCTAGAGATCAACAGATATCCTGAGTATTCCCCAACTGTCTCCTCTCTAGTTACACAAGGTCTGTGTTTTGCACCCACTAGGCTCAACAGGCAGAGGGGACTGGTGACAAGTTCAGCATGCCAGAAAGCTACTGAAGGGTTTATTTTTTCAAAGCTGTCTGTTGGTCTAGGTGAAACAGAGCAGGTTTTGTAACAGCACTTAAAAGTTCTGCACTACAGACTTAAAAAAAAAATCTACAGTGTGATATCAGTGAGGGTGATTTCTGCTGTCTACATGGTGAAATAGTCATATCCTTATTCAATTATTTGCCTAGCATGGCATCAAAAATAGAACCACAAACCAAACTAAGACTTATAGTATAAGGGCAGAATACTGGTTATTTTTTGAGTGACAAAGTTTTTTAATAACAGCAAGGGATTCTAAAATTAAACCCAGCAGACATGAAGGTCATGCAAATATTTTAAAAGAAATTGCATATCCATGCATTAGCAATCCTCTACAACACACACCCCTGAAAACCGTACACAGACTAAAGCTATACCAAAGTGACCCAGGCATTCACCAGGTGTACTGACCCATCTGATACCTTGCACAGGCTCCTAGTCCGAGTTAAACATTTCAAAGCTGTCCCTGTGTAACTTCTGGAATTGGTACTTCTGCAGTTTTCAGTGCATTGTAGGCTTGCTAAAGGAGAAAGGGGACAAGGCAGGAGGGAAAAGTCTCTTTCCTCACTTGAAGAGTAAAAACAATAGTTTTGAAATGTGTTGCCTAATTGCGTTAACATTCTAAAAAGGGTAAGTTATTATCTGACTTTGGTAGTGGTTCAATTTCAAGGTTTTATCTTTCTGCAACACTTAGGAAGTCCAGGAATAAATATTTATTTCCTTCAGAAAAATTAAAAACATTTCCTAATTCACCAGATAGTCACCAAGCTGCTACACATTCAGTAATGTTGGAGATTTTTTTAAATCAGAGAGTAAAAAATCTCAAGTATCTAAATCAGTCCCAGACCCAGGTGGGCACACCTCCCACTCAGTCTACTGTGTGTTGTGCCATACTTATTTGCATGTTTCAACCGTGCCTGAAATTCCAAGTTAGTATGCACATCCAAATCATGAGCAATGCAGACTCAATACACACACACACACACACACACACACACACACACACACACACTCCTTTTGATTACCTGATGTTCTCCAGCTGCAATTGTCTGTCTTTGAATGAATAGGACTCCTCAGGTTTTTACTCAAATTTCCTGGATTTTGCTTGTCAGGTACTATTTCAATAATGTACACTGTGATTCAGAAGGCCAGATTTTTCTTTACTGAGAACTTGTTTTGGAAAAGGATATCTAAAGAACATTAGAAAATGAATTTAACAAAAAGGACCAGAACTGTTAATTTTTGAATCTTTAATAGATCAAATAATAGTTCCTATTAAATATATGCAATGAAAATTAGAATGAATCTGAACCAATACTGAGGTTTTCAGAAAGATTGATTCTGACATTGTTGGTCTAATAAAAGGGATATATTTTGATATACTTTAAAGTTTTGCAAAAACACTCCAGTGTCAATAGAAAAAGTATTAACTTATGACAGAATAAGAGAATCACAGAATCAATTAAATTGAAAAAGACCTCTGAGATCATCAAGTCCAAGCTATGACCAAACACCACCTTGTCAGCTAGACCATGGCACTAGACCATGGCCAAGTTCAATCTTTCCTTAGACACCTCCAGGGATGGTGACTCCACCACTTCCCTAGGCAGCCTCCGTTGTCTAATCACACTTTCTGTGAAGAAATTCATCCTCTTGTCCAGTCACTGGTTGCCTGGGCCTCTACCTGGCTACATCCTCCTTTCAGGAAGTTGTAGAGTGCGATAAGGTCTCCGCTGAGAGTCCTCCTCTGCATGCTAAACAATCCCAATTCCTTCACCCCTTCCTCATAATACCTGTGGTCCATTCCCTCCACCAGCTTTGTAGTAGGATCTGACTTTCCTAAATCCATGCTCTCTGGGTCTGATGCCTTGCCTGCCCTGTATGTGCCGTGTGCTCACACACAAGATTATCTGCTCCATAACCTGGCTGGGCACTGAGGCCAGGCTGAGAGGCCTGCAGTTCCCTGGATCCTCCTTCTGGCCTTCCTTATAGGCAGGCATCACACTGGCCAACCTTCAGTCATCTGAGACCTCCCCGTTTAGCAAGGACTGATAAATCACAGAATCACAGAATAGGATGGGTTGGAAGGGACTCACAGGGATCACTGAGTCCAACCCCTGGCCAGGCACAGCACCATGGCCAAGAATAACACTTTATGTCCAAGAGTATTGTCCAAATGCTTCTTGAACTCTTTCAGGCTTGGTGCTGTTACCACTTTCCTGGGGAGCCTGTTCACATCTGGGTGAAAAACTTTTTTCTAATATCCATTCTAACCCCCAGGCACAACTTCAGGTCATTCCTACAGGTCCTGTTGCTGGTCACGACAGAAAAGACATCAGTATCTGCCTCTCTTCTTCCTGCCATGAGGAAGTTGTAGACTGCAATGAGGTATTCCCTCAGTCTCCTTCTCTCCAGGCTGAACAGACCAAGTGACCTCAACTGCTCCTCATACAGCATCTCCTCAAGGTCCTTCACCATCCCCATGGCCCTCCTTTGGATGCTCTCTAATAGCTGAATGTCTTTCTTATGTTTTGATGCCCAAAACTGCCCCCAGCACTTGAGGTGAGGCCACCCCAGTGCAGAGCAGAGCGGGACAATCTCCTCCCTTGCCTTGCTGGTGATGCTGGGCTTGATGCCCCACAGGACATGGGTAGCCCTCCTGGCTGCCAGGGCACTGCTGACCCATATTCAACTTGCCACTATTCAGGACCCACAGGTCCCTTTCCATGGCACTGCTTTCCAGCATCTCATTCCCAGTCTGCCCATACATCCAGGGTTGCCCCATCCTAGGTGCAGAATCAGCACTTTCCTTGTTGAACTCCATATGGTTGGTGATTGCCCATTCCTGTGATTTGTTGACGTCTCTCTGCAGGGCGTCCTGGCCTTTGAGGGAGCCAACAGCTCCTCCCAGTTTTGTATCATCTGTGAACTTGCTTAGTATCCCTTCCAGTCCTACATCCAGGGCATTTATGAAGATGTTGGAGAGCACAGAGCCTAAGATGGAGCCCTGTGGAACCCCACTGGTGACAGGTCACCAGTCTGATGTCACCTCATTCACTGTAACCCTTCATGCCTGACCTGTGAGCCAGTTGCTCACCCATCCCGTGATGTGTTCATCCAGCTGTGTGCTGCACGTTTTTTCATAAGGGTACTGGGAGAGAGAGCACCGAAAGCTTTACTGAAATTCACAAAGATTACACCAGCTGGCTTCCCCTGATCACCTAGGTGGGTTCCCTTGTCATAAAAGGAAATCAGGTTTGATAAGCAGGACTTCCCACTCATGAAGCTGCATCGGCTTTGGCCAATGACTGGGCATCTTTCTGAGTTGGCTCCCTTAGGACCTGTTCCATAAAATTTTCATCCAAGTTTTTCAGGAATTTTCTGACCTGAGTTGTACCAGCTGTGTGATGCTCCCAGTTAATTTATGTTAAGTTAAACCCTCCCATAAGGCCAAGGGCAATTAGCGAGTCCTTCTACCAGCTCCCTCATCACCCTAGGACCCATAGACCTTTGAGCATCTAAGTGGTACAGCATGTGACTACTTCTTCCTGGATTAAAAGGGGTCCATTCTTCTTTCCTTGTCTGCCACCTCCAGAGGCTGGTTGTCCTGAGGACGACTGGTCTTGCTGCTGAAGACAGAGGTAAAGAAGGTCTTAAATATCTGAGACTTTTCCTCATCTTGGGGGACTATATTCTCCCCCATGTCCATTAAAGAATGAGGTTTTTTCCCCCTCCTTTTGGTGTATTAATGTGTTTATAGAAACACTTTTTATTATCCTTTATAGAAGCAGACAGTTTAAGTTCTCTAACTGATCTTTTGCATCTCAAATTTTCTTTCTGCATGAACTAACAATATCCTTAAACACTTCCAGACTTTCCCCCTGCTTTTTCCAAAGGTGATACGCCCTCTTTTTTCCCCTGAGTTCCTGGGAAAGCTCCCTGCTCAGCCAGGCCAGTCTTCTTCCCCACTGGCTTTTCTTTCAGCACACAGGGACAGCCTGCTCCTGTGCCTTCAAAACTTATTTCTTAAAGTATGTCCACCTTCCTGGACTACTTTGTTTTTAAGGTCTGTCTTAAAACTCAGAAAGTTCGCAGGGAACTTTTTGTATCAGCCCCATAAATAGGCCAAAGTCTGTCCTCTGGAAATACAGGATAGAAGTTTTGTTGGGGCCCCTCCTTACTTCAGCAAGAATTGAAAACTCTATCATTTCCTCTATCAATGCCCAAGATGAGCATTCTGACCACCATGTCTCCCACCAGCCCTTCTCTGTTCACAGCAGGTCTAGCAAAGCCCCCGGGAGACCCTGGTAGGCTCCCTTACCAACTGTGAGAGGAAGTTGCCTTCCACACGCTCCAAGAACTGCCTAGGCTCCCTCTTTCCATTGTATGAGGCTGGTTAAAGTCTCCCACAAGACAGTAGATGAGTGATACTTCATAAATACAGGATAATGTTATTATCCCTATGTTACACGAACAGAAATTAGCAATTTTACTTTACACTATACTGGACAAATAACAACTAAGACAGCCACTGGGCAAAATGAGAAGCAAAGTAAAAGGAAATATCTATTTTTCATTCTTTTGATAACTCCCTTTCTGTCACATGCTGCATATGTGTAGAAATCTATTTTTGTGTCAGTTTTTAGTTTCCTTTTAATTGAGAAGACAGTTCTAAACTATTCTATTTTTAATAGTTATCACAGTTAGCAGAAGGGCAAATTTCTTGGTCTTTGGATGCTTAACTCTTCTTTTTTAATCAATTTTTGTTTCACTTCAACAAAAATTCTACTGCAACACAAGAAACACAATGCACACAAATGAGAAGGAGAACAGAGAAATTCAACTGTGGCCCTTCATCACAGATGAAATTCAACATAATAGTTTTATGTCTGTTCCTTGACATAAAATATTTATTACAATTCAAAATTGACATATCTTCCCAAAATGAAGTCTTGGCTGAAGAAAATGTCTTGACTTTTGATAGTCAGAATTTAGCTGAATAACACTGATAGTCTTGTCAAACAGGCCAAAAAGTTCCATTCACCAATCCTGTTGTGAAAACACACAGAAATGAATCCCGAATCCTGAATCCTGAATCCTGAATCCTGAATCCTGAATCCTGACCAACAGAATTGGAGGTTGAAGCTGACACACTCCAAAATGTCGTCTTCCAGTCTTTCACAATTCTCTTAGAGATAACTGTAAGATACTGAGCTTCAAAGAGCCAAACTTTTTAAATAATATTTTTCTGCATGTCCAGTGAAGACATCTTACTATAGACATATTATACAACACATGCCTATAAGTGGAAAAAGTAAATCTGCATGCCAAGTGCAATACCAAAACTCTGCTTTATATGCAACTGAGAGTCAAAGCTGGGTTTTACTGCAATTTCAGTTAGCTTTATATACATATATTTATATTTCAGTGTTAGCTCCAGGTGTGTTGAAGTAGTAGAAAAAATAAAAGTGCTGAACTGCCTGCTTTGGCACAGATATCCTCAATCCAAGCATTGCTCTGTCTGTGTTTGCAGTTTCATTGCACCTCCTAAATGTAAAATGCACAGTAGATTTAAGCTGTTAAGTACATATACTGATTGTTCAGGGAGGCTCAGAAACTAGCCAATGACATCAAATCCTGCTTGCTATATTCACTGAAGACTCCCACTGTGAACATGGGTACATTAAGCAGGATTCAGCCTTTCTAATCACTGCATGTTAACACGAAGGAATAATATTGAAGCAATGAGAATTAATTTGTATTGGTCTTCTGTATGCTTGATGACTTTTCTGTTTGTTTTATTATGGGATCTACAAAGATCACTGTACTCTCATGGATAGCTGGCTTCAAGTGGGCAATGTGAGGGTAAACCCAAAACCCAGCAATCAGAAGTCATTTAATCTCACAGACACAGATTTTCCTCTAGAGCTTTCTGTCTATTAAATTATACAGGGTCAATAAGAATTTCCTCCAGATGCCTAGTTTCCAATCCCAATACTGGCCTAGTACTATATTCTGTCTCTGCAATGCTAGCCTTGACACTGACTGTCTAAAAAAATAATAATCCATCTTTATTTTATTTTCTTATGTTAGTTAAGGAGAATGTTATCTCTCTATAGGAGTTTCCTGTGTTATCCAGGAAGGAGGAAGATAGGGAAAAGCTAAACAGGCCAAGGGTTCAGCAATCAAGGTTCAGATGATCCACTCTGAAGTGACACTTGCTCCGGGTCACCACAGGATTAAGGGGCAGAATAGGAAGTACGTCATAGCTTGCAACTTATTTGGGGCAATTGCATTACTCTTTACAGCAATTTCTGCAACATGCTAGAAATGAATCCTCTGAGAATGAATTTTGAGGAAAAATGATCCAGTGCATCTGATCTTGCCCAAATAATTGTACATTCATTCAATTATGCACTGATTAAGGTCCCTGGGCAAGAAGTTAATATGAATTTCACAGATGAGCAGTGTGCAAGTTCATGGTATTTGAAAGAATTTCAGCAGTAGTAAAGATATTCTGCATATAAACCAAACAAAATTATAATCACCAAGTATAGCAATCAGTATCTTTCACCATATTATTTTGTCTGGATCACTTACAGCTTCTGTTGCTTGAGAAGTTTTGTACCTAAAATCAATTTTTAACTCATATCAATGGCACAGAAGATCTAGACCAGAAAGTTCTGTCAAAAGTCATGAGGTTTGTACAAGAAAATATTTAGTTCAAATTGAATAAAACAAATGGAAAAGGTTCATAAAAGCATTCTGAGCACAAATAATTAATGTTAGGAAGCCAAGGAAATTTTAGACTGAAATGGGAGATAGCCAATGAATTTGGCCTCTTCCAGTTATTCCTGTAAAAATTTTAGACTGGATTCCTGGATTTTTGGCTATGACAAATCTCATACTGCAAAACTTTTAGATATACATAATCTTACCACCCAGAAAACAAAACTCAGTGCTTGAGAGGGACAAATATTTGTGCTAGAAATCTAGAAGTCTGGCTCTAAATAGATCAAGAATTCTGGGTAAAGGACAATACCTTGAAAGTTCCTGAAAGGAAAGACTGATGTTTCCCAGTAAGCTACCTGTGAAGCCCTATATCCTGCTAACAGTTCAACCCTAATCAATGCTACATCTTCACACAAAGAGGACAAATACATATAACACTATATTTTTCTAACCAAAGAAGCAATGTGGCTGTTCTTATTCTTTAAACTAAAAAAAAAAACAAAAAAACAACAACAACAAAAAAAAAACAAAAAAAACCAAAAAATGTTTCTCCCCTTATGAAAGTTTTCATCATATCTCTATACTACACACTCTGTATCTGAAATGTAGCATGTCTTCTCCTTTAGCCGAATAACAGCTTTGCAACTGGAACCTAATTAACAATTTTGCTACGGACATTTTGAGGAAAAACATTTCATTAAATATCTCTGGCTCTAAGTGGACCTAAAATCCAGGTTTTGGAGTATAATTGAACAGGATTTATTATTGCCATTCTAGGAAAATAGGAAAAAATATAACTCCCATCCTCAAGCACACAAAAAATTAAACCTGATAGAATTTATTTAAAAGCAATTGAATGCATGACAGTAGTTTGAGTGAATTCAAGCATATAATTTTTTAGGATTGAGTTTGTAATATCAGCTTTGATTTTTTATCCCTTTTATGAGCACTGTTGACTGTTTTTAAGTGGAAACCTGTATTTTTCTTCTATAAAATCCTGAATGGGGTAGTTTAACAGTTTCAAAACTGTTTTTGTAATATTAAACAAAACACTGAGAAAATGGTTTAAAATTATTGAAAAATCTGTTAAAAGATTTCACTTTTAATTGTTGGTTGAATGAACTGACAATTTAAATTTTTTGTTGTTGTTGTTGATGCCAAGTGATGTTCTTTATTTCATTTTATTTCTCTATTTCTTTCTAGATCTTGTTACAGCTGCCCCTTCCTATATTAGCAAAATCTGTTCCTTTTGCATATAAATGAAAACCGTTTGTCATTCATCCTTGTGTAGAAAGTGGTGAATAGAAGATAGAAAGACAAATTCACAGGTTTATGCAGTTTTCCTTGTCAACAAATATTCTATCTCCTAGTGGAAGAATGACCAGTTGTAAAGAAAGCAGGGAAAGTACATCAAATTTTATTATGGCTTGAGGGTGTGAAAATTAATTTAGAACCCCAAAATTTGTGCAATTCTTCCCAAAAATACCAATCATTCCAGTCATGGATATTAAGCTCTTAATTAGGTGAGATCGTTGTTAACAGGATTTAAATCAGTAAAGTCGTTTTAGAATGCAATAAAGGAAGACATTTCTTCCCCTTGCTTCCCCTTCACTTCTTTCTTCTACCACTCTTGATCTTTAACTCAACTGCTTATTTTCTTTGCTCTCACAATCAACCTGATTTCTTTATATATGCAACCTTCAGGTTAAATGCGAATGAGACTAATTAATTGCCATGCTTGATTTTCGATCTTTAGTGTCTTCCAGTGAAATATGATAACTGGCATTGATATATGGTCTGCTGACTCTATTAACCACCTTTCTAATTCACTGTATCTTTTTATATTAATTATGCCTCTAGCCTAATATTTTATTCATGTTTGAAGCCTTTTTGCAGTACTGCTTGTTCTCAATAATAATAGTAGAAAAAAGTTGGGTAAACTTTTTCGTCATCTCTGGGATAAACAAACAGGGCTGACCTCTTGAACAGTTCCTATCTACAGATAGAAGGTATTGAAAATATTTCAATTGAAAAACAGAGGTCTTCCACTCTGTTCCAAATAAAGATAGGAGCATATGCATGACAAAAATGCATAGTATCCTTATAATTCAAGAATAAGGTTGATTTGATTCCTACAGAATATTTGGAATATCCGAGGAAAGTGCTAAATAAGAGTAATTGGTAATTTTTCTGCCCTTTCATGCTAGTCTTGATCATACATAAAAGTTCTTTTGACAGATAAAAAAACAGAAAAGAAACTGTAGTTTATGACTTATCACCACAGTAAATCTTATCCATGCCATTGGATGTAAAACCGCCCTCAAGGTTTACAGAACCATGTTTGCAGGATGCCTGCAAACCTTTTTCAAGAGGCCACAACAGCATGAGTTACGTCCAAGTATTCCATTTGGTGATTGTTTCAGGTTTTTGTGTGTTTGTTTGTTGCTTTTTTTTCCTTCTTAGCAATGTTTTTGATAATGGACAGGAATGAATCCCAAGAGCAGCCAAGAGCTGCATGGCATTCTTTACTCATGAGGTTAAAGTAACTACACCTTGCATGATCTTGTAACTACCCTCATGCTTGATCTTGCATGAGAAACAGTGAAAAAATCCCTGTTCTCATGAGCTTGTAGAAATACCAGACATTTGTCAAAACAAAGGAAACTGACTGGTTCCAGTGTTTTGCACATTTCAAGAAAAAGTATCTGCTGTTTTGGCTGGTGAATTTAGATGGCCTTCAGCCTGATTTGTTCCAAGGCTTGTGATAGCACAGTCTTTATTTGAGCATACATATTGAGAAAGGAACAAATCCCACCCACACTTAAAATAATTATTTTCTAGAAGCTTAATAAGAACAGATGGACAGATATAGTAGGTATTCCACCTCTGGTTAAAGCTTATCAGGACTTGCACCATTTGGATAACAAGATCAAGAGACTGCAAAATAGAAATTTGTAGGAAACGGGACTTCTGGTGTTTCTAAAACCAGTTATGCAGCTGGTAGCAAAATATTCCTGAACACCCACTGCAGTTACCTCTGGAAACAGTTTCCTTTGAGGAGCATGCAACCTAGATAATTTGAAAAGTGTCTGAGAAGAAGTAGATTTTGGAAATGATAATGCTGAGATGTAGGTGACACTTACTTTTCCAACTGCCATTTGTTTCCATAGACTGTAGACATGAGGTGAAGGAAAGGTTTCGTTTGACAGCACAGAAGGAAAATATTTGCCTTCACAAATGCCTACCTTGCATCCTCACACCTAAAGAAGTGTATGAACCCAATAGAGAAGAAATAATATCACTACTTTTATTTCATAATATTACTACTTGGCAGTAATGCCATACAAACAACCTCTTGTTAGCTACGACTTCCTGGTTAAGACTATACACCAAAAAGAAGCATGGGTCGCTCCCTCCATCCTTGAACTCTGGCACCCAAGTATAGAAAACCCAGCTAAATCCTGTCTGCAGCCAATCTTCTTCCCCTCTCTCTGGGTGTGGCTGTTCTGCTTTGTGAACCATCATAAACATAACACTCAAACTTTCCTGGTGGCATCTGTTATTTTGAATTAGAACTGAGTTAGAACAAATAAAAAGATTTTTCTATTATCTTCAGATTAAAGAAGGTTTGTATGTGTGAGCTAATACTGATTACCTGAATGCAGATACAGTGTTATATTTGGTTGGTAACTAAAGTCAAGTACCCTCAAATTTAGGCAAAACCCAAACAGCTAATTACAGGTTTCATACTATAAAACCACTGTAGTATCGAAAGACCCCTCAGAGAAAATATAAGTTGACAGGGAATTTTTTTCTCCCCCAAAACTCTGTTGTAAATTCTCTCGGTTCTGTGGAAATGTATTTAGAAAGAAGAAACACAAAGACAGCTCTCTTGCTTGATTCTGTCTGCTCTCCATGGCAGGGGAGGATTGGAATTAGATGTTCCTCAAGGTCCCTTCCAACCCAAACCATTCTATGGATTTTTGATTTGATGAAATACAAATATTAAATGACACTCTAGGATGCAAACTGTGTTTAAGGCCAGGCTGGGCACAACAGTAAAAGAAGTCTGCCACCTGTTCCTTGCTTTGAAGTCCCTGTATGTCCTTGTAGTCTAACCTTGGCTACACTTTTTACTCAGTTTGTGTTACTGGACTGAAACAGGCTTTATTGGCAATCCTATACTGGACCATCCTCTTATTTTGTAGCACAGTCCCCAAGAAAATGCAAGAGGTAGTTGCACAAGAGCTAAGTTTCAAAATCAGACTTATTGTAAGCAAAAATAGAAGAATGAACAGCCCATCTAATCTTACTATTTATTTACACCTCCAGCACAACTGAATGCCAGATGCCAATAAATCCAACCTCCTTTCCTGTTCAGTAGTACAGATTTGATTCAATACTTGATTTGTATGGAGGACTTATAAAAATTTAACTGCAAAATAATATTTTCTAAAAATCCTAATTGTCCATGAAAGCTAAAGGACCTTTGAGTCTTAGAACACCCCAAAAAGCTCCACCACAAACCCAAGAGTTTTTAGTAAACTGCTACAGGCAAGCATTCGACATATTTTGTGAATGCAGAAGATATTGTTTCTTTTTAAAAACTAGTAAGCAAATGAAGGCAAAATATTTGTTTTAAAAGCATATCCCTATATTTTCTTGGTTTAAAGTGCTATTTTCCTCTTATTCAGAACTTCTAGATAGCATTTTGTGGCCTGATACTAAACCTGAAATTAGGAAGTTTTCACACTTTCCCTTCTGATGTTATCATTCTTTATATGCGTTACCAAATTGCTTAATTAAAATACACTCCGCCTTCCCCGATATAAAATAAATTTTTCTATGGGTGCTTTATAAGTGGAAGTATAAGTGAATTAGCATGTTCAAAAATAAACCTTTCACAAAGCAGTGCATTTTCTCCTTAGTGTTATGAATACCTCAGCAGCAGTTATTGTTTCTAGCCATGGAGGAATTTGTCCAGATTTCTACCATGAACTCTACTAGAACTTGTGTTATGGAACGTAATTCTAAAGGAATGCAAAGGGATATAGGTTTTGCCAATAGAAAATAGAGAAATAGTGTGCATTGTCTTGGAAGGTATAATTTCTAATAAGTCAAAATACTACAAAATATGTTTCATAAGACTATATGGCATATTCTAGTAATTTATGATGATAAGTTAAAACATGCCATGATGCGTGTAAAGCAATGAATGACAGATCATAACAGTGGACAAGAAAAGCAAAACAAATTTTGTGAGGATTTGAGGTTTCCACAAGTGACTGCAGAGAAGCAGTTATAGCAGAAAAAATATCTAATGTACTTCCACCCATTTCTTTGTTTGTAGGATATCTTTAATAACCACCTGTATAAAGCACTCAGGGTTCTTGAAAGAAAGATGAATTGTCATTTCAAGGAACATGATTATCAGTTGTTAGGAGTGGTTAAATCTTTAATGTGTCTTGGCTGATCATTTTGCATCAACATGATTCAAAATATCTGGGGCAATAGGTGGGTCTTATATTTGATCAGTCTTAGATATGCAGCAGGCTTTACTGAATCTGGTGTGGAAGTAATCATTTACAAACACTTGGTGTTGAAATGAATTACCCCATGTCATTCTCTATTAACCTAACAGTTAAATTTGGACAAAAATATACATAAAAATGAAATAAAACAATTAGGTAACACTTTAAGTGGTTCATTATTATTAATTCATTTAGTATTCATTGTAACTGTGCTGGTCATAATGAATTCATTTGATATTAATGTGGATGTTCTGCAGCAATTTCATTGTAATGCAGTTTTAATTCACGTGCCATTAAAATAAAACATTGTCAAAATTTTATTTATTATCTTAACTGTATAATTCCTTATTTTCAGAACCAGGAATTACTGGGCTTGTTTCCTCCATTAACGTCATATTTTCATCAAGAGATCCTTTTCCTAAGCAGATTAATTTCTTTTCCACTGTTAACTATACTTGTTCTACAACTTAAAGCAACAGATACACATAGCCATGCTACCTCATTTAAAGATTTTAGCCTATATGTGGTCGCAGCCTTAAAAAGTTTGAGAGGACACGGCTAAACACAAACTAGCTATATAGCTCAAGTTAAAAAAAACATGAACTTGTGATAGAATATTAAAGAAAAATAAAAATTAACTAGTGTTTGATGGTGACTACAGGTAGCTATATAAACAATACTGTAAGCAGCACAAAAGGTATTAGAGCTGTATCATTATGTAAAATGTAATGAAGTCAGAATTGCTGTATATTTCAGTTGTCAAAAAAATGTAGTTGTTTCCAGTTGAAACAGAGAGCACACAAAATACTGTAAGGGTTGAACAGGCAATTTTTAGATGGAATACTAATCAGAAATATGTTTTACTTCCCATCCAATCCTCCTAAAAGACGCAAAATAGTATTTAACACTTTTAAAATGGGGGACTAGATTTTCAGTCCCATCTGCCAGTTGGGACCAAATAAAAGAGGGGTCTTTAGTTTTTTCCATATCCATCAGCTTTAATTTTAAGGTAACCTGCCATTTGAAACAAATAAATATTTTTTTTTCTGAAAACTTGCTCCTTTTTTCTCTGATTGAAGAGTAAGTGAACCATTTCTAAAATTGTAGTGGTTTGTGTAACCACTGAAGTGGGAGAATTAAAGAGGAATGCAAAATTCTTACAACTGTAAATGTGTTGAGACAGATGTCACGTAGCCTTAGGGACAATACTTACCTGCTAGTTCTTTGGAAAGTAAAAAGGTTAAAGAAAAAATATAGTCAATTTTGGGGGAGGGGGGTGGGGATCAAGTGTGAACAAGGGGAAGAGAACAAAGTTAGACTATTTTGAACACTTTAAAGTAATATCCTTTTGATGGGAGCGTTGGGTGGTCTCAGCCTCTAACATGCAAGCTCTTGATTTCAAAATCACCCCAAAATTAATTTTAGGGTACACTAAAGCAAAAAAAGGGAGTGGTTTCAGCATTTAATTCCATTTTTCATCATTAAAAATAGTTCTGATTTTCCTCTTATCATCAGTCAGATGACTACTATAAAAGAATTGCTTTCCTTACATTTTTTTTCATTGTAGTTCTCTACACAAAGTCTCCTTTTATTATTGATCAGAAAAAGAAATATTAAAACCCAAAGGAAGAAAGGTATCATTCAAAGCATACAGAAAATATTTGTAGTTGATCTGGTGTATAAGGGCAAGATCAATAAGGTGGAAACTGAAGATGCAACCTTTGTGGTCTCAAAGCCTGACTGCTCTTTGTTGGCCCAATAAAAGGTATTGCTTTAATCTACTGTACTCTGTCTACCAAAGAAAAATTAAAAGTTCAAGGTTTAAACACATTTTTTTCAGTTCTTCATGTGTTCTATCACTACATAAGTAAGTGTACATATACATGTTTTGCTTTGAGTATGTTCTCTGTGATACACAATTTTTAAGATGGCTGCAAATTAACTATTTCCTTTTTTTTGGTTGCTAAATCATAGGCACTTACTATTTAATATTTTCCTTCCACTCAGAAGCAACCTAACAGTTATGGTGTACAAATCTATGGGCTGAAATCCTAGACAATGTGGACTGTTAATTCATGGATGGTAGCTAAATGTGTCTAGAAGCTTTGTGAGGTTCATTCCCTCATTGTGCTCAACAGCATCTGTGCTAATATTTTAGAATCCTAAACCAACAAGAAAGCTCGACTTGCAACAGCAAAAAATTTGTCAAAATTGTTGGAAGAGTTCTGTATAAGCAGAGATGTCCAGACACATCAGAGTGGAAAGAGATGTGGAATTGTCCATTCTATACATCCATGAAAATTTAGAGATGGAAAACCCAGAACATTCTCATGACAGATAGGACATACTGAATTTGTTTAGTGTTTGCAGAGGTGGAAGCAAAATTGCTAGTTAAGTGCTTTTGTGATTAGGAGCACTTATGAAATCTGAAAGGATGTTTCTAGATGCTCTTGAACTTGGGCAACACTTCTTTGAGAAAGTCACACGCAACAAGTGCTTCAAGTATTTGGAAGACTTTCCATCCCTTCTGTGAAGACAGACAGAATGCAGAAACCAGGTGATAAATAAAGAAGAGATAGCACGACTCTAACCTACTGTGAGTGGGGTAACTGACATAGAGAGGATGGAATAAAGGGACGGGTCTTTTTCTCCAATGTATTTCCGGTCTTGTTGAATATTTAGTGCATAAACAGGCTGACATGCAGCAAACAGAACATTTTCTCAGTCTTGAAAACCTCAATCCAAAGTGCTGTGAACAGTGCCTTAATTATGGATAATATACAAAGGTATCAGCTCAAATAACCCCTATTGACTTCTGTAAGGAATACTAATACTAGCCAAAATAAATAATAAAATAATAGCCACTTTTTCACTCCTCATATTTTGCTCTATGTTACTGCCTACACAAAGATAAACATGGACTGGAGTTAATTTACACATAGCTCTACAAGTTTCTACTACTGATCTACAGGATTCAGGTATCAGGTTTCCTGGACTCCAAAATACGTTAGTAGCATCATTTGTTTGGTTTTGTCCATATTTTGTCTAAAAAGAATCTAGCTGCCTCATGGAAAGTCTGGATAAATATTTTCGTATTTTAAAAGATACACATCTTCACAGCAAATACAATCAAATATATATTGAACTTCATCTGTCACAATGCATTAGGCTTCCTCTCATTATTCATTATGGCAAAAAGTATGTGTCCTGGTTCCAGCCTGTAAGGGGTTAATTTTTTGCAGTAACTGGAAGAGGGCATGGCTAGGGCCCAGTTGTTATTGTATATCACCTTATGTCTTTTTGGGGGATGGGAGGAAGGGACTCTCACTTCCAAGGAGATAGAGTTCCTTCTGGTTGAGAAAACATGGCAGAGGAGTCATAGGTATTGTTTTATTTATTGTTGTGGGCTTTCTGTGTAAATCCTTTTCTTTTCTTATACCTTTTGTTATTAATATTCTTGCTGTTACTAATTGTTTTCCTTATCTCATTGCTGTTTCCAGTAAATTGTTCTTATCTCGACCTGTGATCTTTGTCTTTTGTGCCTCCAGGTGGAGTGGGGGTGGGAAAATGGCACGTGGTTTTAGTGGAAGTACTAAATTGGAGAATACCGTTCCAAAACCACGACAATGAGATACGGTATAAATTTCTCATATCATCAGGATCTTGAGGTTAGCTGTGCCCCAGGGTTTAATTTAAAGTATGAGCTGCAAAATGAGCTTCATAACAGATGAATCACCAATTTAAAGAAATAACCTTTTCTAGAAACAGACCAATTATCCTTGGGTGCTGGATAGTCTACTCTTGGCAAGCGCATGTAAGCACGTAAAAGGAGAAAAGAAAGGATGTCTGCTTAAGTTTATATAAACGATTCCTTGTGGGCCTACTATTTCTAATTTTTTTGGCATAAATAGAAAGTCTAGTCATTAAAATAAAGTTCACCAAACTGAAAAACTACTACTATTTTAACATCTATCTTCAGATAGGGTAGATGTTACTTAATCTACAAAAGAAAAACACAAAGGAACTTTTTGACCTTATTTCTGCAAGGACTTCTGAAATATTTTGCAAAAAAATAGCTTACATGCAAATTTACCACATATCCTTATAACCAATTACTATAATATGGTCTTAAACATTTGATACATACAATATCAGTTTTACAACCATGCATGCAAAAAATGCACAGTTGAATGCTTCAGTTGCACATGCAGTTATTGTAGTTATCATATAGCTCAGGAAGTTCTACTATAATCAGGAGTTTATACACATGGCTAGCTACTTAAATACCCAGACCCATGATTTGGTACACAGACAGTAGCTAACCACATTAGAATCGGCCTTGTGCAAAAGTGCTCTTGAAACTTCAAGACCAGAATCCTTGATACAAGCCCAAACTAAAAAGCTATTACAGTTTGATGCAAAATGTAAGGAAACTTGAAAAACATAAAGGAAAATTGTCTTTACAAGAAACTCCAACTTAAGATCAAACCTATATTGACGAGAAAACTGAGACCAGTTTGCAGGGTGATTGGCTGTAAAAGAGAAGGGTATAGAAGAAGAGGAGATCCATCAGCTGCTCAGAAGTTTAAAAGAAAATGCTAAGATGATAACAAATTAGCAATTGAAAAATAAAATATAAAAAACCCAAACAATAAAGGAAGCTGCAGATACTATATGTATATGAAGGTAGGACAGAAATATATACAATATGTACTGGGGGTCAATTTATGACTATTTATTCCCAAATGGTACTATATTACTTTCAAATCAATGTACTGCCAAAAAGACAGCCAATGTACAGATTGCAAGATAGGACAAATGTGAACTAGGAGACCTGTTAATTACAGTTGTGATGGCAGCACTCAGATGACAAGCATTTGCAAAAAACTTAGCCAACTATCTAGCGTGTCTGGTACTAAAAGATTAAAGTGGTCAATTTTGTGAGTAGCGAAGGCAATGAGAAGTGCAGTAGTGACAGTCTGTGACGAAAGGTCTTCAATCTCATGATATGTTAAAGATATTGAAATTACATTCTACCCATATATTCAAATATTAAGTTCATCAGATAACCTGATTGCTATAACAGCTCTTTCTTTTTTGTGTAAGAGGATGAAAGTTTCTGCAACTGAATAGAAAGTTTAGCATGAAGTTAAAGGATGTTTTCTTTAGTTGCAATGAATAGCATTTCTTTTTTATAAGGGGATGGTTGCAGTCAGATGCTGGCTATCCTTATTACAGATTATTGGAAAATACCTGGATAAAGGTGGCATAGAGTTATGAGAAATTACAGAATTATCAGAAAATGTTGATAGAGGTACACTAAAGTAAATGCTAGTGAGAAATGAAAGAATATTGACTTCATGAGACCCAAAAGGAATTTTACTCATTGGCTAATAAGGAATTAAAAAATTATATATAATAGGTCTCATAATGATTCTAGGGTCAAGAATTTTGCAATAATGAGATCTAGTTTGACTGGGAGTACAGAAATTTTTTAAATAAACACCATATACCAGAGGAAAAATATTGTCAGGAGAGTCAAAATGAATTTTTTTTGTTCAGGGGACATTTTCTTTTCACTTCTACTAAAGAAAAAAAGTTGAAATAAATAAAAGCCATCAGGAACAGAATAAGGATTAGATGTGCAAACAGAACTGAACAATCTCATGTCCATCTCTTTAAGGATGGGGCAAAAGACTCTTATGCTATGCCAATTCCTGAAACCTTCTGCTTTGCATAAAAATAGGCAATGACACAGAAAGATATTCTAGATTTGCTGTAGGAACAGACTGGCCTTACAGTCAGCCTACTATAGCATTAACATGTGAGGAAAATACCTTGGTTCTCCTTACTATATCTTGTACTGTCATTTTATCTAACTCTCCATTAGACACATACCAGGAAAATTTTATAAACATACAGAAACATAAAGTTAATTAGAGGACTAATATTTGTTTAAAGGTTACAGGAAGGTGAAAGTGAGGTAAGTGTCCAAAGAGGCACAAAGTGCCGATGAATCTAGAATTAAATGAACTTTGGAAATAATCACTCTAAGATTTTTTCTTATAGGATTGATTTTGGAATGGTACTTCAGCTGAAACCACAGATTGAATATGAAATGAAATGTTTGACCATTCCTTTTAAGGAAAAATCACCTCCAATACCTTACAGGCATCTGCATACATCTATTATCATCAAATTATAGTAAAATGTGTGAGGATTGTAGGCTATGCATACAGGTGAAAAGGTGGCAGTGTAAACACTGTAATATTATTCAAGGACAGTTTTGGAATATTTTAACTGCAATATTTATTCACGATCTTTCCAAGAATACATAAGAACGGAAGGAAAAGCCAGAAATAAGTACTTTTTTTTGTTGTTCAAAATTAGGACCTCTATGGTGATAATGAAAGTGAGAATGAGAAAAGCCAAACAGAGCAATAAACCTCTTGTGGTCCTTTCATGTGTAAATGAAGGATGAAAAAGAGGAGAGTGAGATGAAAAAAAAGACAGAAAGTGAACTGTAAAGTACATTCTGATACATTATTTAAGTCTCATTTGAAGGGTCCAAAGACTTATATTTGAATTCTAAGCCTGGACAGTGCAGGCTGTCCAATACCTTTGCATACTAAATGGGAAAAAAAAAAAATCTAGTAGCCAGATGTAAATGGTAATGAAGCACTGGTAACTTCTAGAAATGAAGTACATAAACGGTATATTAAAATGGAAAATATGAACAGTGTTTCACTAATTATGATAATAACTTTGTTGTTTGAGTACTAATCTATTAAATATAGTGTCCTGTGCCTTTGAAGAAACTAGGGACAACAATCCAGTACTTGATTAAGTATGGCAGACCACTGTCTCCTCAACTGATTTTTAAAATGAACTCTCTTGACATCTGTCTATATCAGCAAATATACAGGCATCTAAGTTTTCCAGCTGATCCACACGAACTGGTATCCTACTGTATTTATCTTTATTGATACATGCTGTGATTACAGATCTGAGGAGATAAATCTCCTAAAACATTAGGTATGTTCATATATCATCCATGAAGCATTTCAAAATACAAAAAAATTGCACTATTTTATGAAAACTAAGCCAGTCCATTAATGTTTTATTGCACAAACTCACCAGGTTACGTTATTAATGATACAGACTTGTACTATCTAATGCCATCCTCTTCTCCTCCTTCAGTTGTACTACATATTTATCTTATAATTTTGAAGACATAGTCCAAAAATTGAACAGATTATTTTCTCATATGTGCAAGATATAAACACGCTCTATGAGAGGATATGAATAACATGGGGTTTATATCTATCAGCAACTAAAAAATTTGCTCTTTGTGGTTCTACAGATACTTTATCTAAGAGTTTTTGAACTTCCATCTTATTTTGTAATGCACTCCTCCTAAATCTTATTTCCAGATCCCATTTCTAAATACTTCGTCTTATCTGGAAAAATGTCTTCTAAATTTTTTAAACCAATTAGAAAACATGGCATTCTATGTGAGACTTCATGACTACTGTTTCAGATCACAACCAAATTATGGAAAGGAACACACGCTGTCCTCTATTAACTCTTAAGAGTTTTGGGGTATGCTTTTATCCAAACATAACAAAATTAATTTTTGGATAATAATAGCTTTATTAAAATATAAACAAGTTGTAAAAATTTGTTTTAAAATATCTACTTGAAAATATTTATATGTCCAAATTTGTTCCTACGTTTTTTTTGGTAGAGCTCCTCTGTCCCCCATTTAGCAACACCAGAAGATATTCACACCCTTTGGTTTGTTTCCTTTCCCCACTATGAAATTAAGTCTAACTGACTGGAAAGGAAAATAAATTCCTTTTTTTTGAAAAACTACATATGAACTGCTGTAGACTTCTAGTAATCTCCTTTCTCTATATCTAAAGATAATTGCTAATTGTAAAGTTAATTAGCTAACGCCTTTAAATCCTAGGGTGGACTTGAATGAATGGATTTGTATATTTTTAAAAAGTCAGAAGTAAAATCTCCAGCTAATTTACCTTGTAACAGTATTATTAAAACAATCTTCTACCTTAAAGAGAATAGTTTGTTGTATTTCTAAAGAGGATAAGTATTAGATTAAATATTTTCACTATTTTCCCTCCTGTTTGCTGATGCAAACAACTGAATAAACCTCAACCTGTAGCTGCATGTTTTTGATAATGCCAGGAATTTGTAAGTCTAAGGCATGGCAGCTGATGATGCTGTAGAACAATGGAACAAACTGGAAAATGATTAATTCACTATGCAAATTTTTTCCGTATCTGTACTAAATTTATAATTTATATCATTATATTTATATTTATATTATAAATTTATAATAAAAAATTAAAATATCAGTAGAGTTATGCCCATTAAAATATGAGTTTCTATTATTTGGTTTTAAGGTTGTGTGGGTGTATGTTTGAATGAAATCAATTTTGAAAGCTCAAGAAATATGACAGTGTAAGTTTGTTTCCCTATTAAATGTTCTTCCATGCTTTTAAACACAAGATTAAAAGTACTGTACTCCAGATTAAGGCTACACATATTCTTTTAAATCTGCAATTTAGACAAAGTTGTTTGTGCAACTGTAAGAGAAAAAAATAAACTCATTAATTTCTCCAAATTATATCATTGGATAATTCTTCAATGGTCAAGATCTTCATTCTAGTTGCACAGACTAAGCCCTTTGTTTTTTTAAATAGCAAATTTTTATTTTATTCGCTTTATTGTTATTTTTTAATGATATGAAGAAATCATCCTAAATATGAACTTATATCAATGCTTAAAAATGAAGTGCAGCTTCTAATTAACATTATGTAAAAATAAAGTGTTACTCTCTGCATCCTAGACCAATAATTCAAGTAATGGATGGAAACATCATATCATTGTTACTTCTGAAGCATTTGGCTAAGAAGAGGGGAAAAAAAGAAAATTTGATATTTGTTATATTTGATGTTGATGAGAGTCTAACCATTTTAATTTGTGTCTAGCACTCAACTAGACATATTCAAAGAATATTTGTTCATAAATGAACTTAATCTGTTTGAACTTACTTGTGCAGTATGCTAGAGTAGGTAAAGACATTTTACAGAGCTCAAATATCTGGTTTTGTTTGTTTGTTTGTTGCTGTTTTGTTTGTCTGTTTTGTTTTTGCTTTTTTTAGTAAAGAATCAGTCAATCCTGCCATAACCAGATCTATGTACAAAAATTAAATGTTATTTTCTACAATAGAAAATAATTGTGAAGAAAAGGAATATGCATCTGCCTTAGTAATAACATACCTAGACAGAGTTAATATGACAGTTTTAGTTCCCATTTCCATGCAACTCGCATTTTGTGAGTTCCAAGATCTGCAAAATAAAGGACTAAAGCTGAAAGTCATCATCTTTTCCAATCACTATGCCATGTCATTGAATTTGGTTAATAATTTTCCTTTCAACTGTGTCACATAAAATCAAGGACTGAGTTCTGTTGCATTCAAGAATGAATGTCTAAAGAAAAAATATACTTCAGAGATTACATAAAGAAAAATATGGATATGTAAGCCTGTTAAGGTAAAGAAGAAACTGACAAAGGTTTCATAGCTTTCATTTATTTCACTTATGACTTTTTTGCTTTTGGACTAGATCTTTTATGATTTATGGTTATAATTAAGTGAACACTTAGAATATGCACAGAAACTGGAAAACAGGCTGACTAAACTGCTATTTGATATACCTAACATTTACAAAAGTTTTTTTCTCTCTCTCTCCATGAGCATCACTGCTGTTTTAAGATGAAGTCAAAAGCCTTTGCCTAGCTGACAAAGCCTTTGTGAAGTTTAGCTAATTAATGTAAGGCACAAAGAAAATGCCATATATATATAAAAAAGCCTATTAGTATGAAAGAAAAGGAGCTCTGAGCAAGCAGTGGACTTTGAAATTATTTTTCAACCTTTTTAGTATCGTGCCACATGTAGCAAAATGGGTTGCATTTGCCATCCAGTCATCTAATGTTGAGTCTAAGTAGGAGATATCCATATATGAGCACATGCTGGACCGGGGTGGGCTTGTGTTTGCTATTTCACCTTGTACTGATAAATGCCTCTTTTTGCACACAGAACACTTAATCCTTCTTTTAAGTCTGTCTTTCTATGTTTTTTAATAATCTGCTCTCTCCAATTCTGAAGTATTTTTAGCCAGTATGTTTCACATCAGTTGTTTTGGGGCATAGTGCTATCTGGTTTTATCTACTAGAAATGCACATAAGATATATGTGGGATCTCTTTATTTTTGAGCGTGTTTTCCATAAGAACAAGTGGGAAAAAATATCTTGTTTATAAAGCTGCATTGCTCTTTCAGATTACCAACATCTTTCTTACAAGCCAAATATGAACCTTGGCTTCAAGATAAACAAAATAAGAAAGATGTTCAAAAATCTGACCTTGTATGGTATTTGTATGGTCTGTTGCAGAAAAAGTAGTTTAACATAGTACAGAAAGAAACACTCTTTTGGAAATCTGATTTTGTTCATCAGGTCTGTGTAGTGAACAGTCACAAAAGTACTTCATTCGAAGTAAGAATAACTGAAACAGTTAAGATCAACAGTGCAAGATATAAGAAGTAGTGTAGTTTGAGCAAGAAAAAACACAAAAATCAGAAATATCCATTTATATATTTTGAATTTGTCTATTTTTACTAAGAACTAAATAAATACTGAAGTCCATTTGGTACAAGTCATTATTTTTCTAATTCTAGAGATAAAATTTTAAAATTAGTTAAAAAATACCTTAATACAATGTATATAAAGAAAACCATATATTACATTTGTGCTCATTATATTTAATGACAACATTTTTTTACATTTCTAGCTGATAGCTGTGTTATATTTTAAATTAATGCTGAGCAATATTTTAAATTAATACTATTAAATAAAATTTCAACATCTATCAAATAAATTTTTTAGAGCAATGTAAATGTTATTTTTCCGGACTTAAGACTTCTGTGGTTTTTGTTTTTCTTTTTTTTTTTTTTTAATGTAACAAAATTCATTCCTGCCTAGTCTTCATCAAGGGAAAGCAGATCTACTTTTTTTTTTTTGAAGCACCCCTATTCTGCACTTTCTTACTTCATGGTAGGTAAACCGTTGGCAAGGAACTCCCTCTTGTGGTCAAATATTCTTAATTAGGAAAAAAATCGGCACTGAGCTGATGGTACAAAGTATTAGAGCATGGGTCACTTGAAACTGTTAAGATTAACAATACTGATATAAGGAGTGTTAGTGAAGCAGTTCATTGCAAACTAGAGATGAACATATGTTTTTAATTTTTCTTAAAAAATAAGGATTCACATCACTCTTCTGGATAAGTCAATTCTAAGTGAACTCTGTATCTTGCCTCCTTTCCCCTTTCTAAATCATAGCTGTTAAGATCTTAATTCACAATCTACATCTGTAATACAAAGCAAAGTTTAACTTCTCGCCAGTTCTGACTTCCCAATTGACATTCACAAAAAAATAGTAAATCAGATGATCTTCAAAAACTGCAGACGGGTTGAATGTTTCTTAAAGGTGCATTAGCATTTCCAACACGCCCTTAACTAGGGTAAAGTTATGGTGTGTGCCAGTGCTCTCCCTCATGCTCTGCAGCAAGAATTGAATAGTCCCAAGGCAGGACAGCTTTGCAGAAATTATGGATGTGATAAAGTAAAATAAAACAAAACTCAAATGTTTGGTAGACTGAAAAATCATCTCATGCTTAATTACTCATTTGGAATACTACTTCAAATACTTCAGCAACACAGACCTTTCTAGTGATTTTTCTTTAATGCTACCCACTGAATATGTCTGCTGAGGCAAGTATCTTAATTTGAGGGTCAAGTTCCATTTTCCTAAATTAATTCTTAAGTTTTTCACGAAATCAGGAACTGAGAGCAGGCATAATTTTTTTGTCTGAGTTCTTATTCTGCATTACAGTTGCAAGATGTAGATAGGAGAATGAAATATCCTGGCATAATGCACCAAATATAAAGTATTTGTCTTAGACCTACTTTTACTGTATGATCTGATTTCCATAAGCAAAGTTTTTGGACTGAAGTTCTTTTCAATGTATGGTTTTCATATCCTATAAAAAGAAATATAAGCAAAGGAAGACACACAGATATAGAAGATTTGAAAGGAAAGCAAAGCTTTGTATAAAGTGGGACAGTGGATTGCTGGCTGAACTTAGGGGCCAAAATTTAATTCCTTCCTTGTAAATCCACCTTCCTATCTAGGTCCACAAGAAGTCCAAAGAGTGGCATACTAATTGTTTGCTCTGTGAGCAACACTGCTATTCACTTACAAGACAGACAGCAGCAAATGGACACTCACAGGAATAGCAAAATATAATAATTTCTCTTTATGAGCACTTTTACTCATTCACATTAAATATGTGACAATGCACTTTGTCTTTAGGACACCTCACATTCCAGCTAGCAGAAATATGGATGGTGATATCAAGATTGGTATTACATTTAGCTTTCCTAGGAGAAAGTAGAGCATTAATCTTTATTAAGTAGAAGACCAAAAAAGGCTGATGAAGCTATATTACTAAGAGAAGAAGAACCGCCGTTTATTAATAGTCATATATTTAATTTCCTAATTTAAAAATTGGGGTTCAAAAACTAGGTTTTACCTCTACAACATGGAATCTTAGTTCTTCTGGAAAAAGGAGGGCAGAAGATGCAGGCAGTATAAACCATTTTTCATTTTTTCAATCCTGAAGTGATATTTAGTTATCTCAAATGCCCTAACAAAGGTGTAGGAAGTCAGTAGGCTATGTAGGGATATCAGCAGTATCCAGAACCATGCTAATTCTTTGCATGCTGTTCCAGAAGATACGCAAAAGACTAAACTACTCAGGAGGTGCTTAGGGAGTCAAGCCCTTGAAAATTTGTCTTGTACAGAATGTTGTCTACACAAGTTCAAGTGGCTGCACTTATTTCAATTAACTGATATGGTCACATTACACAAAGAATCTAGGAGAATCTATCCCGAGACCTCTACCAGGACCTTAGGTCTTACAATCAAACCAATGTATAATGATAAAGGGCAGTACAAAAAAAAAGGAAGCGGAGCTATCAGTTACACTATTTCTTGTCCTCCTTCTTGGTAATATGGATATATATCTAGGTCTATACATGTAATTGTTACACTTTTATCCATAACACTAACCTGTTTCTGCTCCCCTAGGTGTACCGTAAGTCAGGTGAGCTCTAATGTGATGTGTAAGACTGGCTGTTCCTCCATATACAGTAGAAACTACAGTGTAGATATAGCTGAATTTCACATACCACTCCCATTTGAACGTGTTGCAGACTGCAGCTGTAACACTGTGGTATCTGTGCTTCTAATCAGTTTTCCCATATACAGAGACAAAGCTCTTCCTTGGCTTAATTTCAGCAATTTTTTCTCCTTCTCTTGGCGGAGAGTACCACAAGAGATGTGAAAAGACTTTTACTAAATAATTACTTTTATTAGTAGAATATGTGGGTTACATCTTAAAATAAAGAGATGCCATGAAGTATTTTCTCTTCCTTTTGTAAATTAACTGGGAAAAATTTTTGAGTGAAAAAATTTTTAAATATTAACTGACCAATACTGGACTCTTTGATATATCATTCAGAAATGACATTGATAATATATTCTAAATGTATCCTATTTCATAGTGAAGCCATGTTGATTATGAAGGTCCCATTAAATTTTACTTATTCATAGAAAATGCTTGACCTAAATGCTGCCCACAAGTTTTTAAAAAATGGTGTAGACCTCTGCTAGCACCAGGAGGAAGCATACTGGCTTGTCAGATGTCACTGTGACATTGTATGAAAAAATTGTTCCCATTTCTACCCTTTAAAAATATTTCATTCTGTCAGAGTAACCTTGGAGAACGTCATGCAATGGACGGCCCGCTCCTTTCCATTTAAAAGGGATGTTAACAGCAGCTGAAAGCCTCACAGCAGTATTTTCATCCTGGACATCAGGTATCCAGCTAGAAGAATCCATAAGTGGAATCAGCCAAGAAGCAGGACAGACTTGCTTAATTTTATGGTCTCCATGGAAACAAAGACAGAAAACACATTCATAAAGTGGGAAATTATTTGAAACATTCTCAATTTGATAACTAACCTGTGCTTGTGTCAGCACTGGGATTTATGGCACAAGGTATAGAATGAAAGAGCTCAAAGAACTCCTCAGTGTTCACCTGGAAAGGAACTGGCTGCATGTGAGCCTTTGCTACACAAGTCTATAAACACTTCTTTCATATGAGCAGAGTTTCAGCAGGTTTTGTTTGCTTGTTTACTTTTAGTTGGTTGGTTTTGCTTGTTTTTAAGGTTGATCGCTAAAACATGGTACACATTGTGACTAAATCAAGTCAGATCAGTTCTTAAAAAGTGCACTGTAAAAGAGCCTCCGCCCTTAGAAAATTGGATCGGTTGCACAAAAAAACTGGAAGTATGAAGCAAGTCTATAGACAGTCACAAAATGGGACTGAAACAGAGTGAGTGATAAAATGAGGGAGTGGCAAGGCTTTTTACTGTCTCACTGGGGAGAAAGAATGAGACATCAGTGAGAGCTGTTGTGAAGAGTAACACTTGAAGCATTAGAGCAACTGGTAGGTGTCTTATGAATGTTACTACTTCAGATACAATAAGGCTTTGGAGAAGTACTTTTTATTTATCCTATTTTTCCCCTTCTACCTGAAACTTAGAAGCTGAGAGGAAATAGATTCTTATTTTTGACACTCTGAGTAATTTTGAGAAAATAAAGAAAGGATTGCCAGTAGAGTATGTGATTTCAGCTTGTAGGAGTAGTTGTTGAGAGAATGACCTCAAAAAGCAAAAAAAGATGAACTTCATACAGAAAAATGAAAAGTGCGCCTACAATAAAGCAAATTTTATTTTGTTATATTAAAGAAACACTGAAAGGAAAAAAACAAAGCAATCGAGAACGCAGAAATTGACCAGAATATATATTGTGACACCTGCTAAAAGATAAAAAGAGGTATGCCAGCCTATACATGACAAAGGACCAAAGTGACTTGGAAGGGAAATCCAGAATTTGACTAGATTAATACCCTGCAGAAAGCATGTCTAATTAGAAAAAATTGATCCGGGCTTTACCTGGTTAATTCATCCAGAGATGGAGGGACCACAACCTCTCTGGACAGCACTGTTTCTTTGTTTGGCAATACTCATGGTACATATAAAATGCAGTGCAATGCAATGCAATGCAATGCAATGCAATAAAATAAAATACATAGTTGTATCACATCTTAATTTCTCATGTTCAAACCTGTATCACAGTTTTCTAGCTTGATTGAAAAGAACATCTGTTAAAATTACACAATTGTGTTTATCTTCTCACAGCTGCATCTCCTGGAGGCTGCTGCATGCAGAAATATTTTAATGCATGCGATTTCCCCTTCTCCACAGGAGCTTCTAAGGCACTCACTTGTAGAAAAGGTTGCTTTTTTCTTAATAAATTCCATAAAATTTATGTGTATTGAAGGTTAATTCTGTGAATCCTGCCTTAGACCCCCTCTTCTATTTTGGGTAGATTTCTGATTCCCTTCCCTTAGTTTGAAATTTCTTTTGCAGAGCCCTCCTTCCATAGGTACTGCCTAGTAGCTATCAAGTTTATCACAGAAATCAAATCAGGTTATGCACAAAGCTTTTTTTTCTTCCCTTTTGGAAGAGCAAATCCTAAAGAAGTTGCTAGTTTTAGGTAACTATACTTTCTCAAACAGGCAATACTATAGTGCAGTGCTTTAAGAGAGGGACAAAATCGGCACAAACCCAAAGTTCAGCTTTTGTCACAAGGTGAATATTTGGTGTAATCGCAAACTGTTGGGAAAAATCACAAAATGAGAACTGTATACAAAGCTTGCAACAGGTATTACTGAAACTTTGAAAGTCTCAATGAAATGGTTGTAAATATCAAATGTATCTCAATGAAAGGATCTTCCTGTTCCCAATAAACTTAATTGGATATATATCTCAGTGGATACAAAACCTAATTTACAAGAAGAGAATAAAAAGATGTTTTAATGTTCCAATCCAAAAATATCCATCAAGAACTTCTCTCCCATAGCAGGAGAAGCTGTACCCATATTCTATTCAGATCTCACAACAGAAATGTTCTAATATTTACTAGGCTTTTATTCAAGACAAATTTTCCTAATGGGGACCAAGAGATAGTCTCTGAAAATGTAAAGGCAGATATGGTGCTATGTGGAATTATACTTACAGCTCGGAACAGGCAGCAACAGTGCTATGCACACACCTTTTCTTCAAGGAATCAGTGAGATCTGAAACTTCTGTTGTGGGCACAACACTAGTGATATGTGTACACTGAAGAACTGAGGTGAGAAAAACCAAAGAAGCTAATACCAGGATTAAATTCTCTTACTTCAGGAAATCCCTAAAGAATTCTTATTTCAGAACAGACTGAGTTAGAAAACCTAGACAATCTCAATAAACTTCATCCCAAATTCAGGATGATCTAAGGATGAGAATGGCAATAGAATGATCTAAGGATGAGAATTAGCAACTTCTGAATTCTTTCACAAAAGATTATTTGCGGTATTGTCTACCAGCCTGAATAACCACCTACACATCATCCAGAGGATGATGCTCAGCTGTTGTGTGCCAACAGGCAAGGCAAAAAGATGGCATGGAGAATTAAGGATGAATCTCAACTACTGATTTGAAAACATGAGAGAATCAGAATGGGAATATATATGAACTAACAAGAGACAAAGGGAAAAAACTTGGTAAATGAAATGAGAAGCAACTTCTCCAATAGGACTAACAACACAAATGAGAAACATAATATTGACTTAAAAGCTAGAACACATGCAAGTCATCACAGCATGTGAATTCTTGGGGTCAAAGAATAAGTATTGACTAAAGCTAACTGAAAAATAATAAGTGCTTGCATGAGTAAAATTGTTAACAGACAAACAAAAACACAACAAAATCTTCCAAGTCATAACAGTCAGCAGAGATTATGGAGGAAGGAACCCAGGAAGGAACAGTTTATCCCAATTACCTGAATGGTGTCCTAAACTGGGCACCTTGCTTCCTTTTCGTGATGCTTTACATTGCCCTTTCTTGTTGGAATCATATTTGTTAATGTAATTTGTTAACAAACATTCTGAAAATCAGAACACTAAACCAGATTTTCAGGTATTGAGCCGGCAGGGTATACAACAGGTGAGGTGTTGGGACTTATTTTTAATTTCAGACTATTCACTTAATTTCATATTTTAATATCAATAGAAATAAAATAATGTATGTATTCATCATCAAAATATAACTGTTGGATATCACCTACCATATATAATTAATTTTTGGGAGGTGATTTAATAATGTACAAGTTAATTTCACAAAGACAGAAGTACAGTTCCTCCTAGTGGGTTCTGAAAACGTAACCTTAAATTTGACTAAATAGTATCTGTCTGAATTTTTAAACCAAAAATTTATATTCTCCAACAGCTATTCCTCTGTATTAAAAAGCCCCACTAAAAGACCTTCTGTACCTGAATACAGTTATTTTGTAATGGAGACTATCAATGCCTTTCAACAATGTCCTTATTTCTCTGCCCTATATGAGATACTTGAGTATATTATTAATGTTATTGTTTTTTCAGCAAAATGTTTAAGTTAGCAAGTCATCTTAGCTTTGTGTTTTGAAATGAACTGAGTATTTAGTTAGAAGCTATTAAAAATAATATAACTGTGGAATAAGCCTGTGGTTGAAAAGGCTCTGTGAAATGCAGGTGCAACTCAGATATGCATGTCTGGGCATGGCTAAGGATTATGTTGCATAACAATGTCACACACAGATTATATCCCACCATGCTATGCACCTGCTGACCAGCCTGCTCTGCCATTTTCAGAGGTCATGAGGTCTCATGTCTGCGGCAGTCTGCAGACAAGTCTAAGTCTCAGTGTCACACTCACGCTGATTTCAACTGTAATTAATTGGCTTGCCAATCTCACCAATTGAAGAAATGTTGTGGCCTTTAATTGTTTTCTGGATGTGTCATACTGTTGTTCTGACATTTCAAAATATTTAAAACGCAAATTCTTTCATTTGTCTAGGAATAATACATATCTATATTGTTGCTATTTGGTTTTTTGGGGTTCTTTAGGTTTCTAGTAAGGGCAGATTTTAGTACATCAGACTGTTGCTTTCATTATCTCTGCAGCCATGTAATCAGATTTTCCTCAGAATTAAATTGGGTTGGTTTTGTTTGCTTTTTTTTGAGTTTTTGTTAGTTGTTGTAATGGAAGTACACATCGCAACAGAACTCGCATTTTGATTTTTTTTTTGCTTTTAATTAAGGATGTTCTTATGTGCTTTTAAAAGAATGTTCCGAGGGGGCTTTAGTCACTTATTTTACACTCCATATTTAATGTTTCTTTACAGCTTAAATGTAATTTTCCCCTATAGTTTGTCATTTATTTTTAGCAAACAATTTATTTTATTCTTTAGCCTGTGTTGTGAAGCATGTTGAAATTACTATACCTTTTATTGTTTAGCAAGCTTCTGTCTATACAGCATAAAATGTCTCTATCAAATATTACATGAAAATCACTGCAAATTCATGTATTTATATTTCACTGAATGTTTTACTTCCTGAAGCAGATGTGAGGACAGAGCAGCAAAATGATCTGATATGGGGGATGTTTTCCAGGTGAGCTTGCACTCTGAAAAAAAATGCAAATTTTTAAAGCACTTACAAAAATAGTTACTTGCATGCCAATCCGCTGTCTATGATGGCATAGTAAAATTATTACTGTAAAGTCTGGCCTTATTTGTTTGAAATAGTCAGTGCCTGGAGAACTCACTTGTTTAATTGGGAGTTTGAAGGCATTCAGTATGAAATAGGATGAGGTTTTTTGACATGTTTTAGCCCAGACTGAATCTTTACAGCTGAGCTACAACCCATGAAAAACATGGCTTTATAATGGAAATGCTGACACAACCTTTCAATTAGAGTACTGTTAACTGCATCATTATAATTAGGGATGCACTGACCCTTTGAAAACTTTGGTTTTCAGATCAGGAGAAGGGATTCTCATTTAACTGGTCACTAGTCACATTTTTATAAATATAAAACCCCTTAGTTTATTAAAAATGGTACCCAAAAATTGTTTTTTTGACAGAATAAAAAAGGTATCTAGAAAATCCCAGTCCCCATGATAATTTTCAGTTATGAAAGTACCCTCTTCAATACATTATGTTATCCAGAAAAACTTCTATCTAAAAAAAACCCAGAAAAATCAAAACTTTGAGCTAATTTCTACTATGCTAAACCATAATTTCACTCTAATGCATCAAACGGACAACAGAAAATCTGGGTGTTTTCAATTAAACATTTAATACATTATAATATAAAATATTTGGTGAATTCAGTTGGCCAGCCATTCTGGAAAGGCTACAACTAAATACTGATCAGACTCAAAACTGCCAAATTAACAAAATCAGATAAAAATGAAAATTTTAGCACAATAAATGTCATAAGCAATATTATTTTGTAAGAAAGTCAACACAGCTTTTTTGTGGGATATTGTGGTCTATTTCTGGAAAAAAACATCCCTGTACTTAGTCATTTCTGTGTTCCCATTGTACTGTTTTAATTTGAAGTGTGAGAATTGTAAGAATTGTAAGAAAATACACTTGTATCTATATTTGTCTATGGACTTCTGGAGAAAGCAAAATATAAATCAGTAAAAAGCTATTTTCTATATATTATAAATTAAAAAATATTATGGCTCACAAACATTATCATAGTTAAGCACAGCCCACGAAATCATAGAATCACAGAATATTCTGAGTTGAAAGGGGACCCACAAGGACCATCAAGTCCAGTGCCTGGCCCTGCACAGCACCATTCTCAAGAATCACATCATACGCCCAAGAGCATTGTCCAAATGCTTCTAGAACCTTGTCAGCCTTGGTGCTGTGACCACTTTCCTGGGTGCCTGTTCCAGTGCCCAACCACCCTCTGAACAAAGAACCTTTTCCTGATATCCAGCCTAAGGCTTCCCTGACACAACTTCAGGCCATTCCTGTAGGTCCTGCCACAGGTCATCACAGAGAAGAGATCAGTGCCTACCCTCTGCTTCTCTCATGAGAAGGATGTACGCCATAATTAATTCTCTCTCAGTTTCCTCTTCTTGAGGCTGAATAAAACTAATATTGGATGACTTTTAGATAATATTAATTTTACAGGTTTTGCTGCCTTGTAAGTCTATACTACTCCTTTTTACAGAACTTGTATTCTTCCATATGATAAGTAAGTAAGGTTCCATAGTAAGGTTCTAAAACCAAATACTCTTGTGCTAAGAAAAATAAACCTCTGACTGTGTACTCATTATCCAGTTGCCTTGTGTGTGAGTGTATAATGATATTTCTTTAATTGCATAATCATATGCTATTTCTCTCTGCCTTTTTAGGTCTAGGATCATCAAATAAGTTTGTGATTTTTTGCCCTTTTTGCTACACTAGATCAAAATCCACTCTTTTAACAGAAAGATTAATTGAAACTTAAACTTTTCCATAACACTCAGTGTTGTAGCTAAGCCCTTCATTAATAACTGCTGATATATTTTCTGCAATACTCAAGAGAAATTTAGTGGTATGGTCATCACAACATCTATCGAGATGTCTATATACTCCCAAGATGCCAAACATCAAATTTTCCAATATAGTTGACATCAGATGGATTTGAGGAGACTCAAATTCCAACACTGGCTAACAAGAATTCTCAGTGTACCTCTTGCAAAATCTCAGAAAATCAGATATAAAATTATTAACAATATATCAAAACAGTTTAAATATTTGTCTCCATTTTGCCTTATGCAAAGTAGAGTTTTGCACTGACACCCAAGTTGGCACTGAATGAATTAACTGCATATACAATCAGCAGAGCTCTCCTTCTAAACTAATTAGTTTTGGTTTTACTGCAAGGGAGCAAACATAATTAGCCCAAGCACAGGGCCACAATGCTGTTGAAACCCAAGCTACTGTCTCTGTGTTTTTTGTGTCAGTATACCAGCTTCAACATATCAAAAATTAGGTACCTTCAGAGGTGCTGCCAGGTGTGACAGACATAGTCTACTGTTAGATACAAAACCTTCTGTAGATGTAATGCAATTTTCCATGTCTCCTTTGATCTGTAGTCACAGCCTGTTCAATCTGTATTTTGTAGCTTTGGTAAAAAGTAAGCCAGAGTACTCTGATGAGCATTTCCTTGACAGGAAAAGCACCACTCAGACCCACAGCAATGACCATCCTCTGAACAAAATAAGGCAAAGAGGAAAAAAAGTAGTGCACAATGAAGTAATTAAATGCTATAATCCATTCACACTGAGTTGAATTAAGGTTTTAATTACAATCTTAATTATGGGATTTCTAACTTCTGAACAGAATGTCACTGTAAAGAGCTACTTTGCTCAATATTCTTAGCTTGTGAGACATAATCTGTTGGTTTTATTAAGCTTTAAAGTCACTTTGTAAAAGGAATAGCCTAAGTGCTAATTTTGAGATTGTGTATTTTATTTGTCTTTTTCTAAAGCAAACTAAGAACTGCTGAAATCTTTCCATGTGTCATTGTACTTATGGTTTTCCAGATCATAAACTGTAGCTACATACTTAGTTGACCATGCGAGTCAACCTCTGAATTGGTCCAAGTTGCCTTCTTAATAATAAATCAATGAATTCTCAAAAAAAAAAGCCCCAAAACTGCCAAGGGACATTGCTTTCTATGCTCATTTGTGGATGTTTGCTAATTGCAGGTGCTAAGGACTGGAGTCCTTCAGCTAACTCCTACAGCCTTAAACGAATGTTTGTCTGGGCAATACTGTTTTCTAAGCTTTTATATATCAATTCCATCCCTCTTCTCCAGGTTCCACATGCTGATCCTGGTTACCTGACTTCAAGTCCATCCTGACTCACTGGCTATAGCCTTAATCCAAATCATGCCTTTATTCCCTTTGCAAGCCTTTGCAATCCCCAGCCCTAATAATAAGCCTAATCCATGACACCTTGGTTGTCTAGCAGCCTTGCTCTGGTCTCAATCCTATTTGTTTTCTAGTTTTTGAGTTCTGTTTTTGCATTGTCCAGTCCATCTCACCATTTTCCACCTAGATTTTCTGGATCAAAACATAGCTGCCCTTTCCCCATTCTTTACTTTATAGATCTACACTATATTTCATATACAACTATGAGTACTGTTTTTCTTTTTTCCAGCTATTTTCCTAGGTCATGTCAACTACATTTATTGTTCACTCTTTGTGAATATTGTTTTGTTTTCCCTGTATTCAAAATATATAATTTTTATTCCTCCTGCTACCTGGAAGTACTTTCTGAGTCAGAAATCTCTTTGACCTGGGTTAGGAGGCCAGCAGTCACAGTGACCTAGTGCAAGAAGTGCAGTTTATAGGAAGGTACTGCTTAGTCCCCAGAGGTCTGAAAAAGGCATGTGTAATAAATGAGCATAATTTCTTCAAATTTATTTACCAATCATAACTTTTCAGAACATAATGTACAAACTGCTTCTAAAAGATGTGTGACCTAAAAACCAGTTTGGTTTTCTTCTGGAAACAGCAAAAGGCATATCCAAGGCATATCCCTGACACAAATGTAATTTTATTCTCTAATTTACTATGCAGTAAGAATTTGTATGAATTGCTAGTGTTACTCATGCACAGCCAGATCTAAACCTCCTCCTTGAAATAAATGCCTTACCCTCAAGCAAATCCCTAGTGACCTAGGTTACAATGTAAGATGTAACCAATAGTATGTATTCTATTATCATCTTCACAAGCTGTTAAAGCAGGTGGGATTGTGAGATGCTCTGCCCAGGGGGAGGAGCCAAGCATTCTCAACTGGATACAATCTGCGGTTTGGAACAGCACAAGCAGCCTTTACCTGTGTGACTCCCAGAGGAAAAGAGCTATCACTGGACCTTCAGGTGAAGACCAGACCCTTTTCTACAGGACCACCGCTTCAACTGGACCACTTCATCTGGACTGCTACCACCACCCTGACTAACAGGGTGTCAGGTTGTATCCTGACTCTCCTAGTGTTCTTGTACTATTGAATTTATTTTGATTTTCGTATTAAATTATAATTCTGACTTGTGATCTCCCACTGGTTTGTTTTCAAACTAGTACACCTAGCAAAAAAGATCACCAGCATGTAGAGTTTAGAAAGTTTACAAAAAAAAAAAAAAAATGAAGGAAGAGGTGACAAGTGCTGTTGAACTTGCCAGCAGCATCTACACCAATGTTCATGCACTTTGCTCAGTGTCAGAGATTTCTCTGTGTTCTATGTTTTGGTCTCAACAACATGAATTCTAGTCTCCCATAACAGTGGAAAGTACTGTGTGCCAAAGCTGTGATGGGTGAATATGCTGGACAAATACCTTTGAGCTTCATACTGACATTAATGAAGACCAAAGCACTAAAAAACCCAACCAAAAAAAGAAACTAACCAAAAAAACAACTAAACAAAACCCCCCAAATAAAAGCAACCAGAGAACTTGGAATTCAGCTGAGAAGAGGTTTATCAGAATCTGGTGTGTTGGAACTACAACAGGGCAACCATTAGATGTCTGTCTAGCTGAAGGGGTTGAGCTATAGGTGCAGGAGTCTTTTATATAAGAGATCTGCATTTCTACTTATTCATGTCCTTAAGAAACTTGCTTGTACATTCCTCATATGCTAGTCTGGTGATAGAATACTTGCCCTTTTTTTTCTTTGTTCTTTTTTCCACAAAGGGATCTCTGGTTGACTGCTGCTGGTGCCTTTAACTGATGTTACATAGAATTTGCTTCTCATTTGTCAAAAGATGCAAAATTTTTATCCATGGTCAGATTCAAACTGTATTAAAGAGAAGGTATTTAAGGTGAATAGTGTAAACTACGATATTTTGATTCCTTTTTTCTGTTCCCAAGGAAAAGAACAGGTATTCAAATAAGGCTTGGTTTATATTTTCAGCTTTTAAGGTGGTATTTTTTGTGACAATAGTGGATTTACAAAAAAAAAAAAACAAACCAACCTTGAAAGTGAACTGTGGATTTCTCACAATTCACATCTCAAAAATTTAGTTTCCACTGGCTACCTAAGTTCCCATAATTTCCATAACAGATTAACATATGAGTTTGAACTTAATCAGATTATTGTTAAAAATGTTCCCACTTCAGTCTAAGGAATAGTTTATTGGAAACACATTTATTAGAATGTAACAGATTTGACTGGATTTTTTCACTTCAAGTTTTATTTTCTACTACAAAACATCTCCAGTAGTTGAATATTAAGTTTCAAGAATATTAAACCATTGGACATATTCTGGAAGAATTACCAACACCTTCCATTAGAGAGTAGAAGGAATTGAACAATTATTTGAAAACAGGAAGTCTGGTGCAAAATGTAGAACAGAAAATATAAAAATATATAAAACAGAAAATATAGAACAACTGCATTAGATAATATTGATTCTGTAATTAAACCTTGTTCATGTCCCTGACGCTGGCATATTCTTTGCATAGTGGATATGAAGCAGCAGATATCTCTCTAAGGTGCTATGATGGATTAAAGCAACTGATAATTCTCTTTCAGATATTTAGACTAACCAAAAGCGTATTGTTGGACATTTCAGTGCACAAACAAACCACTGAAATACTTGAGTTGAATAAACAATTTAAATTGATATTTTGTGAGAAACACCTCTTAATAGAAGGCAGACCTGTATACCTTTTCCTTTTCTTACAATTTTTTCCATTGCTGTATTTTCTGTTTTTATTTACCTTTCTCTGCTTCAGCTTTCTTAACACATTTATTAACATCATAGATTTTAAGAAAGAAACATAGGTGGAAAAGTGAAAGGGGGAGAACTTTCAATAAAACTGTGTCATTAATAATAGAAATTGATATCACCAGTGCTTTACAGTGTAAAGTAATCTTCCCTAATTCTTAACAGCCTATGCTAATCAGTGCTATCCTTTCTTTTTGGAATCAGTTACATGTTCCACTATGCCACTTCCACTATCAGGAAGTTCAGAGAAAGAAGCTGGGTTTTTTCCTTTTCTCTCCCCTGCCTTTTTTTTTTTTTTTTTTTAATATATATATAGGAAATTACTATAATGAATGTTCTCTTAGGTTGCTATTTGTCTGGAAAATAAGAATGGGAAAATTGTGACCAGATATAAAATAACTAATTTCTGATTTGTAGTCGTGGTAGCTTCTGAATATTTTCATGCATGTGTCCAAGGATTAGTATCAAAGGTTCATTCAATAACACATTCAGTAATATAAGAAGCTTCTGTTCCCATACAACTAAATATTTTAATACGTTATTTATAACTGGGTTGTTTATCCACTCAAAACAGGTTCTTTTTTCAGTAAGGCAGTTCTTTAATTACTTATTTGTCATGTTTCTCAAAACTATGATTAAAAAGACTGATAATATTAAACAATTGGCAATCTTAAATGATTGGTACCCACTGACTAGCTAATATGATTTAAAGACTTGACACAGAAGTAAAGGCAACTGGTGTTTAGGGAGAAACAGTTGTTTTCCAAATGAAGCAGAATCTGTAAAATCTTTTGAGTCATTTTGAGAGTCTGTGGGTATCCATTGTATGTTTAGTACCAACCGCAACTGGCTTACACACAAACTGTCAAAATAAAAGTTCATTCACCATAATAAATTAGCTTTTTGGTAGTACAAAATAGATTACTGTGATTGAAGAATTAATTGTATGATAAAGAATTCTTCTAAGGCCCCTTTTATGTTTTTTGTATGTTAAGGTAGTGTATCCAGGCCTTCTGAAAACCATGCCTGTAATATCAGATATCTAATTATATACTATACTTTTAATTTGAACATCAGCTGTTTAATGTATTCTCCAAGCTCCCTTGTGCAGCTGAAATAAACCTTCCTTATGTTACACATACAAGCTATTTCCAAACAAGTCATCATATTTAAAGTACAGTCTAATGAAACCTTATTTTAAGAGTGTTTTTGTTTGTCAAATTGAACGTTCCAGTGAAAGTTCTAGGCTGTATTATGTTAATGATACTGTTAGATTCTAATATATAATTATTTGAATCAAACTTTTGAAACAAGCAGCTTTTAACAATTTTTTAATATCTCTATTTTATCATAAGTACCAGATGTCAGGACACAAAAATGCATTTATTTTGGTCTTTTGGTCCTTCAGAGATTTTTTCTGACTCAGTATCACTCATCTCTTGTGTATATATGCTCCATTGAGTGAACAAGCTTTATGGAGTGGCAATCTGTGTTCTCCTAAAATGAATGTCTAGGCCACCTGCACTTTTGGAAAAATCTCAAAGAGCTAGGAGAAAAAAAAGTTACACAAACCTAGGCATTGCCCCAGATCATCTATTGCAGTTTTCTAGTGCTTGTAGCAGGCAGAGGATCTTCCAATACGAAAGCTTGTAGTGGATTGTAGCAGGATGCTTTGCCCTGGATGCCCTGCCTAGGAATGTGCTCAAGCAACTCTGACAATGTCTTATTTGCAAATCTGTCAGTGTTGGATTGAGAAGCAGCTCCATGCGCTGTTTTGCTGTCAAACTATGCTAAATTCATTCTGGCAACTAACTCTGAATTAATATCTCATAGTGAGGCAATGATTTGGCATATAAGCTGCTAAATTGACCTGGAAACATATGACCAGCAGTCATATAATTTTCTGCTACAAAAGTCCAGTCCACATTCATCTGGTGGGTTCTTCTAAAATATTCCCTCTTGAAATGTCTGTATGAAGTTTTCTGCAATGGGTAAGGGAACACCCCCAAGGTTACATACTCTTTGAGATTAGGAGAAGATCTGTCTGTGAGTGTTGGTGTGGGTGAGTTACATCAATCTCTACTTAATAATTATATTAATAATAAATTAAAAATAATTGTTTCTTTTTGTGAGATTTAATAGAATTGCTTTAATATAATTCTTTGATATAGAGTACTATCATATCCTATCCCATACTATTAGGAGTTTTAGCTTTTATACTGTGTAGTAAATATTTCTGATAACAACTTTTGTCTAATCATTTGACATATACATAATTCATTTTTATAGAAATATACCTGATTTGCATCTTTAATCCTGTGCGACAAAGTTACTTAAACCATTGACAAACTTTGGGGTTAAGATTGGATCTGGCTGCAGCTATGCTTCTCTCTGAGGCAGAGTTTAGGAAACAAGGGAGTCTTCTCTGCACCTCGTGGCTCAACGGCAGTGTTTCTCTAAATAATTTCCTCTGAAGCTCCCACTCCATCTATGATGTGAGTAACCCTGGAGAGTCTGTTGCAGAGGAAGTTTATTCCAAACCCTCCCAGCATACCCTAAAGCATATGTTGCACAGACTTCAAATTAGATATATAGATATAACAATTGTTGTTTTCATTTAATGTGTAAACATCTAATTATTGTAATTTTTAAATGTGCTTTTAGAGTGCTCAATATTTTGGAAATGCAAGTGTATAATAAAAGGATGTAACAGCTAAGTTAAATTAAACTTATTCCCTATTATAATCAGAAGAACAATGTAAGAATACTGCCAGATTTCATTTAGGAGGAACAAAGTACCCTTAAAAGAGTTCTAATTTTTCCTTTATTTGTACAGTGTTGACTATTCCCATGAAATTCAACAATGACATGTTAAGACTGGGGTGCGGCATACAGAGGTTTCTTTTTCTGACCTGTCATAGTTTGAGACAAATTTGGAGGAACGTCAGAAATGAACATCCTCTGATAGAAGGCAGGTTACAGCCACCCCTCCCCCCACCAGGTTTGGAAAGAATTTTCCTTGGAGGAGAGTGAAAATGAACCTATTTATTTAACAAGTAAAATGCAGGCAGGCACGGGAAAAAAAGAATAATGCTAAATAATAAAACCTCTTGCTGTGGAGAGAACCTGGGTAGATTTCAGAGACCTTTGTGGGTGTGGCTTTCTCCTCTCCAGAGCTGGGGTTTGGCGTGGCCCCTCCGGGTGAAGGTGTAGGATCTCTTGATGATGTTCTGCTGTTGCTGAACAGTCCAGAAGAGAAGAAGAAACAACCAAAGTCCCAGGGCTCTGTATTTTAGCTAATGAACAAGAAACTAGCTGAAAAGCAAAAGGAATATAACTTCTCTCTTTGCAGAAACGGAGCAGCCAGGCAGGAGAAGCCAGTGAGCTTATCAGTGTTTTGAACACAGCGCCAAAGGAATTCCACCAGCTCTCCCCCGTCCTGTCCTAAAGGTACAGAAAGGCACAGGATTCATGTCTGGGCATAGAGCAGGAGGTAGGGAATACAGTATCATACAGTCACCCCAAGAGAGACCCCAGCATACCAAGTAGCCAGTTGAGATTCAGGAAAGGCTGATTGTGCCCAATAATATAGGAAACATGCATTCTGCTGGTATTTCCTTAGCTGTGTTATCATAGTATACATTCTACAGTCAAGTTTTGAGAAATCAGAGCACCTAATAAATGTGCAAGTAATTAAGAAAATAGGTACAATCAGTCACTGAATTTGTCTAATAAAAATAAATGTAATTAATTCTTTTCCTAAGATGCTGCAAGAGACAATGGGCTTAGCTAACTTTAGATACAGGGGGTGGGTGTTGCTATCAAAACAATACTGAGAATTCAGTTGTATTCTGTCCTGGTTCAAGTCAGAACAGGGTTAATTTTTGCAGTATCCAGGAGGGGAATGGTTAGGACCTGGAGGTTGTTCTATACCACATCACATTATTTTCCAGGAACAGAGGAAGGGCTTCCTTCTGGGTTGGGGGAACGTGTTGAAGTCAGGTCATGCTCCATAATGAGCATTTTGCATGTGAGTCATTTGCTTCTCTCTTGTACTTTTGTTATAAATACTGTTGCTATTACCATTAGTTTTCTTATCTCATTGCTGCTTCCAGTAAATTGTTCTCATCTCAACCCGTCATCTTTTTTTCTCCTCTTCAGCCCAGGGGAAGAGGAAAGGGAAAGTGAGCGAGCAGTATGTTTTCAATGGGAGCACTAAACTGGAGAATACTATTTGTAAACCATGACCAGTTCTTAAAAAAAAATAAGCTTACATTAGTCATTGAAATGTACAAAAATATTGTCACTTCAAAAAGTACTCTCACATTGATGGGTCATATTTTTAGTGCTGTAATAAGTTTTGGTAAACTGGAGAGACAACTGGCCAAACCAGAGAGAGAGTTGAGAAGACAGATGCGCGGGAGAGGCCACAGAAGTGATTTGCACATGAGTAATAAAAGCAAATTTCTAGAATATAGTGCTGCAGAAATAAGTGGTGAGGGAAAAGAATAACTGGAAAATATCAAAAGAAATCATACAGTAAGAAGAATGAGAGATTGACTAAACTGACTTTTGAAAAAAGAATTGAGAGACCTGAAGTGTTGCCCAAGCAAAAAAACCCAAAAAGGTTACTCAAAAAGATGTCTCACAGGGGACATCTGAGCTTGTGTTTAAAAATTTAGCCACTGCAGTGAAAGAATATGTGACCATGGCCACAATAACTATGTGCAGATCTGGTCATAACAGAATCGAGTGAATTTTTTTTTTTTTTTTTTATACCTCATGATATTTTCAGGACCTGCTCAAGTTCATGACACAAACACTATGCGATCAACCAGAACTTCTAGGTAAGAAAGTGTTCTAGTGATACAACTGCAAGGGCTCCAACCGGGGATCCTTAAGCAACTACTGCAGACACCTGTATAGTTAAAGAAAGTTTTGGCCCATTTATTTCGGGCCAAATAAATGTATCTATCTAGAAATAACAAAAGCCAGATTATTGAAATTGTGCAAAGATTCTGTGAAGATTGTCTTTGTGGAAAACTTGTTATAAAGAAAGAGAACAGAGGAAAAGGAAAAACTTCAGCAGAGTCAATACATTGCATGTCATTGCTGTGGTTCATTAAAATGGTACTTATGGATCTGGATGTTACTGTTTTCTTGATAAATATGTCAAGTATATAAAAAGTTAAGAAAAAGCCCTCATAAAAAAATTGTAATGCACTGCATATCCACTCATCTTTCCACAAAGCTATTAAGCCATAAAAGAGATAGAATTTGCAGGAGAAATGTTGTACTTTGTGAAAAAATGTACCTTTTAAAGCACGAATTATATTATAAAATGCCTTTTAATGAAACTGTACACTGAAAATTAATGTGTTCCATGTATTCTACAGGCAGGAGTCTGTACTGAATTTTCTGTTCTTAGTACAGCTAAGATTTACTTTCAGGACTTCACTACTTCACAGAATCACATAGTCATTATGGTTGGAAGGGACCTCTGGAAATCATCTAGTCGAACTCCCATGACAGGGGAGGGTGACCTAGAAGAGGTGACACGGGAGCACATCCAGGTGGGTTTTGAATGTCTTGACAGAAGAAGACTCCATGACCTCCCAGGACAGCCTGTTCCAGTGCAGTGCCACCACGCTTGATGTAAAGAAGTTCTTTCTCATGTTGGGGTGCCACTCCTGTTCTGGTTTATGGCCATTGTTCCTTTTGCTGTCACTTGCCGCCACTGAAAAGAGCCTGGCACCATCCTCGTGACACACACCTAGGAGATATTTATGTGCATTAATGAGATCCTGTCTCAGTCTTCCCTAGACTAAATAGGCCCAGCTCCTGCAGTCTCTCCTCATTAGAGAGATGCTCCATTCCCCTAACCATCTTTGTGGCCTCTGCTGGACCCTCTCCAGTAGTTTCTTGTCTTTTTTGTACTGAGGAGTCCACAGCTGGACACAGCATTCCAGATGTGGCCTCATTAGGGCCAAGTAGATGGCAGGATCACCTTCCCTGCTCTGCTGGACATGCTCTTCTCAATGCACCACAGGATTGGCCATCCTGGCTGCAAGGGCGCTGCTGGCTCATAATCAACCTGTAATCCACCTAAACTCACAGGTCTTTCTCAGCAGAGCTGCTCTCTAGTAGGTTAGCCCACAACCTGTACTGGTACTTGGGGTTATTCCTCCTCAGGTGCAGTACCTTACACTTTCCCTTGCTGAACCTCATAAGGTTTCTCTCCACTCAACTCTGCAGCCTATCAAGGTCCCACTGAGTGGCAGCAGAGCCTTCAGATGTTATGAATGAGTCCCCCCACTTTCTTATCACTAGCAAGCTTGCTGAGCGTACGTTCTTTCCCTTCGTCCAGATTGTAGATAAACAAGTTGAATAAGATTGAACCCAGTACTAATCCCCCCAGAATGCCACATAGTATAGACCTCCAACCTGATCCTACCTCACTGATCACAATCTTCTGAGCTCTGCCCTTCAGCAAGTTCTTGATCCACCCCACTGTTGCTGTTGTACCAGGGACGGTGAGAAAACAGGTTCAGGTCCAGGAGGAAATGGAATGGAATTATTTAATAAATTAAAAACTCGTTTATATAACTTGGTTCACTTTAATGGCATAAGGTTATTGGTCCTCTGACCATCCACCTCCCAGGATGATTGGTTAAGACCCTGTAACACCCATTTCAAAATATTTTCCCCAGTCAGTATCAACAGACTGCATAACAAACAACAGGTGCAAGATAGAGTCTTGGTTTACAAAAACCTCTTCACTGTTTTCAGCTAGTCTGCATGAGAAAGCAAAACTTTCACAGGATGCTGACAGAAAGCTGGAAAATTTCTCTGCTTCTAGCTTTTCAGCATCCACACCCCACTGTCTATTCATCTAACCCACATTTCCTAAGGTTACCTATGAAGCTATTATAGGAGAGACTGTCAAAAGCCTTGCTGAAGTTGAGGTAAAAAACATCAACACCTCTCCCCTCATTAACCGTGACATCAAAGAAGGCTATTAGGTTGGTCAAGCATAATTTCCCTTGGTGGATCCATGATGACTACTCCTGACCTTTTTTTCCTCTACAAGCTTGGTGATGACCTCCAGAATGATATATTTCATCTCTTTTCCAGGGATGGAGGTGATTGACCAGTAGTTTCCCAGGTCCTCCTTTTTGAAGATGGGAGTAACACTGGTCTTCCTCCTGTTATCAAGACCCCTCCCATTCTCCACGATTTTTCAAAGATGATGGAGAGTGGCTTAGCAACAACATCTACTCACTCAGCACCTGTTGGTGCATCTGCCAAGGCCCCACAGTGTTTCATGGGTGTTAGATCTACCTAGTCCATCTCTATCCCATCCCTCAAGTGGAAGGTTTCCTTCCTTTCTCTGGCCTTTTTCTCTTACCTGCAAGGACTAGGGCTCTTGAGAGTCATCCTCAGCAATGAAGCCTGAGGCAAAGAAGACTTGCTTATTTCACCTACTCTGTGTCTCCCATTACCAGGACATCCATCTGATTCAGCAAAGGTCCCATGTTTTCCCTATCTTCCTTTTGCTGCTGATATACTTGTAGAAACCATTCTTGTTGTCCTTGATGTCCTTTGCCAGACTCAATTCCAAGTGGACCTTAGCCTTCCATGTTGCATCCCTGCATACCCATCCCACATGGGCTGTTCTTTTTTCCATATCCATAAATTTATTTCTTGTGTTTGAAATTTACTAGGAGTTTCCTGCTGATCCATGGAGGTATCTTGCCACCTTTGCCTGATGTTTTGATCCTGGGCATATACTGGTCCCAAGCATGGAGGAATTGTTGCTTATATATTGACTAGCTCTCTTGGACCTTGGACCCCCAAGACTGGGCCAATCTCTTGGACTCCCTTCTCTCCAAGAGCCCCATCCCATGGGATTCCTTTAATTAGGTCAAAGAAGTCAAAGTTAGTTCTCTGGAAACTTGGGGTCATAGTCATTCTTACTGCTTTGCTTCCTCCAAACAGGCACCTAAATGTCACCATCTCATGGTCACTACAGCCAAGGTTGCTCCCATTGGACCTTCACATTTTTAACCACTCCCTTCTGGTTTGTTAATACAAGGTTCAGCTCCTTTCCTTGCTGGCTCCTCCACCCCTTGCATGAAAAAGTTACTGCAGTGATCTTCAGGAACTTCTGGGGCTGTGTCCAAGCCATGTTGTCCCTCCAGCAAATATCAGTGTGGTTGAAGTTCCCCAGGAGAAACAGGGCCCATGACCATGAGGTAATTGCCAGCTACTCATAGAAAGCCCATAAAATTCCTCCTTCTGATCCCTTCTGGTGGTTCCATTACCAGGGCACCTACAACAGTGTCACCCATATTATTCCGTCCCTTAATTCTTACCCACAACCTCTCAGATGATTCGTCTGTGTCTGGGTAGAGTTCAATGTTTTCTAGTTGGTCTCTCACATAAAGAGCAACTCCACCACCTTGCATCTGTGACCTGTTCTTTCTAAAAGGTACATAAACCATCCTGACAATATTCCAGTCATGTGAGCTATCCCACCATCTCTCAGTAATCATAATGAGATCACGGATCTGTGATCACACATAGATTTGTAGTCCTTGTTTATTGCCCATGCTGTGTACATTTATGTACAGGCACTTCAGAGATGTAATCAAGCAACCAGGTGGGTGGAAGCATCAGAATTCTCAGGGGTTGTCTCAGCAGACACGCTGATTTTGGCTCTGAGTCAGTCATTATGGCAGAGACCTAGAGCACTCAGCACTTAGCAGAGGTGTGGACTTACCTGCAGATTACTACACCAGTCCTGTATGCCATGCCTGTTTGAAAGATGCCACCTCCTTTTGATGTGCCACATCCTGTTTGCTCGGCCTGTTTGCTGTGCTTTGACAATACCCCAAAGCCATTTAAATGTCTTTTGGATGCTCCCGGCAATGCCACCTCCATGCCTGAGTGTCTCACAGGAGCTACTAGGTCCTGACAGGGCTCTGGGCTGCTGCTTGGGTGTCCCTGAACTTGAAAACCTCCCAGTACTGCTCAATCTAACAACCATGCCTAGACTTACCCCAGTTTTTGCTGCTGCCACCTCACCAACAGATCATATTTGAACATGGCTTTTAAACACAGACAAGCACTTAAACCAGTAAATTGATGAGGTTTCTCTGAACTTATTGTGATAGGCTTTGTCTTCATATATACTCTATAAGCAAAACCACAACTTATCACAGAATCATAGGATGGTTTGCTTTGGCAGAGACTGTTAAAGGTCATAGGAGGACACTCCAGCTAGCAGAATATTTTTCCTAGCTATATTGCATAGGGTGTGGTCTGCCTGCAAGGAATTTCATGGGAATGTCAGCATTGTTCTTGATCAGGACACAAGTATTACTGCAAAACTAGGGGGTTCCCTAGGCTTGAATGAAAGATGATGGACAGGGAATGGGTGGTCAAGGAATAATCACTACGAGCAAGGTGCCCACAGGTCTGCTTCTTTACAAATAAACAATATATAGTTGTAAATTCTTTGTTATCTGTTCACAAGCCAAGAACTCACAGCTATGAAATGTTCTTTTAAAATATATGGTGCTTCAGCTTGCAAATTCATGAATATTTCACGTGCTATACAAACAGAGCAGCAAATAGCAGCAAGGACCTCTGAGGATAGAAAATGTTCTGTAGTTTAAGTGAGTGTGGGCAAAAGCAGGAGGCCTTCACATTTGAGCAGGAAATGAGCCTATCAGTACAAAACACCTTAATTTAAGCTCTTTTCTTAATGTGCTGTCAAGGGGATCATGCTGGGTGATTTGCTGTAATGAACTCCACCTGGAAGCTCAGTAAAACTGAAATGTGGGTTGACTTGCATTGGTTACTGTTGTTTCTACAGCTTTGGTTAATCCAGCTCCAGTTTGAACAATAAATTGCTTTCCCAACAAGAAGGACAGGACAGGTTTAGAAATCTCCTGTTCAGCATGCTACATTTAAAAGGAAGATGGTTGAGTAGACAGGCTTGCTGAACAGAGCCCCTGTAAGAAGCATTTGTTTTCAAAACTAGCTTTGATAAAGGAAATATTTCCATGGCTATTATGTCAAGTGGAAAAAATGAGGACAAATTGGTCTGTTAATGTAAACATTTTAAGAAAGGGAAACCTCTTAAGCTAGTTTTGGGTACATCGCTCATTGTCATTTTTAGTTCTCTGTTTCTGCATTTCTGTTTTCTCTTCCCAGAAATAAAGCATTTCATGTCTTCGGACAGTAGTATTTTATACTTAACTGTAAGGTACACACGAGCTATTCTGTATGGCAAAGGATCATCAGTTCAGCCAAAACCAAATGAATAGTTAATGACACTACAAGTGCTCTTTTATCTACATTTAAATGTATTCAGTAATCTTACTGTCCAGAGGCCACTTGCCAAAACAGTGTGAGATCAAGTATTATGAAAACTACACATGAATTATATCTATAGAATCTGTGAAATATTAAATATTAAAATACTAATGCATTTGGAACATATGGGAAGTGGAACATTATTTTTCTATACGTTTATAATTTTTAATGTTCCTAAAAGGTTATTCTGTGATGCCTTGTAGTAAAAGATATTTGGAAGAAAATGAGGTTTAAACTGTAAAAAAAAAGTTGTTTTTTTCTGTGCAATTTCTTATTCATCTTCCAGTTGCAATTCAGTATAACTTGATAACACCACATGTGAAAAATCCCTCTGAACACAAATCCAACTTTTCCTATGAAATTTGTGTCCCAACATTACACCAGTCAGATCTCAAAATTTTATAAACAAGTCTCAAAGCACTACTTCACACTTATAAATTTAGAATTTTTAAAAAATTTTTTTTAGTAACTTGTGTATTGTTGACTAATACTATTTCTTCTGTGTTACTGACAGGATTTTCGCTATATTATTAAGAGTACCTATGGCTATCATGAAAGTCAAAAGTAGAAATATACTTAAATTAATTCTGATTTTTAAATTTGATGTTTTTTAAGAACAGAAGCAGTTCTAGGATGAGTCTCTAAGTTTTGTTGACCAGACCCTCCACTAGACTGAGACTTTTCAAAGGTAATATGGAAACATATGAATCTCTCAAAGAAACTTAGGTTGTTGTAAGGTAAAGTTGTATGAATAATATAAATATATAAATTAAATATATGGTAACTTTAAATAAAACTTGAACAACAATGAAAGTGCTGATGGTAACTCTTACATCTAATCATCATATTTTGAACACTGTATTAAGACGGAAAACAAGAGTACATGATTTTCTACACTAAATTAAATACCAGAATGGAGGAAAAGGCAGGTTTGACAGTATGTGCAGGCTATTCTTTAGCATCTCACCTTTGGCTGGGTTTACCTGGAACCAAAGCTGAATACAGAAAACTGCATGTGTCAAATTTCCTAGTCCAGGTGAGAGGACTGAAACTCTCCAAGCCTGTAAATTTAAGAGCCTAAACTCATTTCATAAGAATGACCACAGCAATATAGGGAATAGGTAGAAGCATAGATCTTCCCAAACTTGTACAGTATCAGACTTGTAGAAGTGTAGGTAGGTAAGAATAGCATTCATAGAATAACATACACAGAAAAGAGCTGAAAAAGCAGGAAAGGACAAACTGGATCTTGAATAGAATATCTTCAGTTTACTTAAGCAAGGAAAGGTCATTGAATAGAGAACAGCAATCTCAACAAAATGTATGAATAAGTGAGAAAATTGAGAGATTTGACATAGAGACTTTCATAATTAAAAGAGGAGAGAAGCATATTCTTGCTAGCAGAAATCCTCTGGGCTCCAGTGGCTTAAAAGCAAAATTTAAAAGACTCACAGGTCAAAACACTTCAATAATAGCCTACCCAGAATCTCTGCTGTAAAATGTATAAAAGAAAAACTCCAAAACTTCACAAGAAAAAAAAAAAAATTTAAAAGAAACAAAACCATTAATCAAACAAGCAAAAAAGCCCTGGAAAGCTGAAGACTAAAGCAAAGTTAATTGATTTCTATCAAAATTTCTAATTTAGATATGCATTTTGACAAATCTTAAAAGGAAAATTCTGCATATTTGCAAGAATGTGGTTTCTGATGAGAAATAGGGTATTTAAATAATCCTCACTGGATGGCTGACAAATACCTAGTAATTTCTTTAATTGTAAACCCTCTAAACATATTTTAATATGTGAAAAATTCTTATTTTTATCAATCTATTAAAATATTTAGTGTCTGAAAGTTAACATCAGGTTGACTAAAGCTCAAATTTACGTCTTTATATTCCTCAACAGCTCTTATCAAAATTAATAGTGAAGAAGAGTATCTAAAACATCTTACTTTATTACTTGGGGAATATCCAGTCTTCTAAAATTCAAAATGAGAAATTTGCCAAGAAAGATAAAACAAAGTGGACTGAAAAAGAAAAAAAAAATGGAAACTACAGTGAGAGGGATCCGAACTATAGTCCAAAATAAGGTGACAAAACAAACTGCTAAAAAAAGTTTTTACAGTACAACATTTTAACATCACAATACTAACAGCAGTTTAAATAAGTAGGAAACACAAAATGATAAAAAACTAAGTAATAAAGTAATAGAGAATGTGGACTACTTTGAAATGAGCAGAAAACCCAAATTGTTTCAACTATGATCTCAAAGAAGACAAACTTTGAAGGACTTACATCATCTGTATCTAATACCACATTGCCACAGAGTTACGAAATTAGTTTAGCATCTCTCATACACTGATACTCATTCCTAACAATTTCACTTGCATCGTCACAAGAACTGCTCAGAAACAATACTTTAGGAACAATCCCAGCTCAGGCAAGACAAAGTTAAACACACATTGTTCTGCATGGGTTTTTTAAGTCACTAACCCATCACTCTTCCCACTTCCCCAGTGGAGCAGCAATGGATAAAAAGATAAGTTGAAGTAATTTTTTATCTCGTCTTTTAATGTGATTTTGTTTCTCTTTCTTTAATGAAAATCCAATTAGAAATTCACTTCTGTTTTCAGCTGGTTTTTAATCTGTATTAATATTTTTTCCTATAATGCCAAGGTTAGTGTAAAATACTCGTAAGAGGAGGAGAATCAGTAGCTATGTATTTTATTTTTTTCTCAGATATACATATGAAAAGAGTACATGTTTCATTAGAAAAGGTGACAACTTGCTATTTTCTATTGTCCCTCAGAAACACCTAAAAAGACAGCTCTGAAAGATGTTTTCTGGACACAATTAATTTTGAAGGCAGAGACTTTCAAATTACCAGGTAGGTTAACATAACCTCACTGAAGACACAGACATTTGAGTAAAAGAGGCAAATCTTCTCAAAAGAGTTTATTCTCACATGGAAATGTGAAAGCAACCCATTTCCTGCAGTAGTCTATGCAGAAACCCACCAAGGAAAGATACATCACAAAAACATATAGCTTTCATAACCTGTGATGTGTTCTTTATATCTGTTTGTATGTTTTCCTTAAACTTGCTTAGTTGTTCATTCATATTAATGTTTAAAAATATTTTTAGAAATAATTAAATTAGGTGTTTAGCACACAAAATGTAACTACAAAATTATTCAACATCACCTCTCCATAAATCTCCATAGACTTGGTGATACACCCCTAACTGTTTAGTTAACAGTTAATGTGGCAATGAAGGACATTTATTTCATGATTTATAACAAATAAAAGAGGAGAATCACTGAAGGGGAATAGTCAGTGAGAATGGAAAATCTGACCATAAGTAGAAAAGTGTTTAAAATTTTCTAGAATAAGTTATTCTTGGTGCTATAATGTGTAACTGTCCATTTTGCAGTTCTTGGCCAGGTACAAACTTGTCTGAAAAAAGTTTATTCTGCAGGGAATTTTATACAAGGATATTCTGATGAAAAAAAAACAAAAGAGACATAGCAGCCAGGAGAAACTTTCTTAAGGAGATGCTGAAGTAGATTAATAATTAATAAGGACAATGAAAATTTTAAAAAAGGTGTCCAGACTGAAACAAGGAGATGCTGAAATAGTGCCATTGACCAGAGCTTCATACCCCAGACTGAAGGAAGCAGAATGCTTCTACAAATGCCCTTAATAGAACATGTCAGATTGTAATGAGAGAGACCATCCCTTTCTTTGTAGCAAGGATTTGAAATTTTTCTATTAATTAAGGAAAGCAACTGTTAGCATACTTTCACAGATTTATGATATGAAAGAAATACTGGTTGAAAGTTACATCAAGAGGATCCAATCTGCCACTAAATCTAGAACTACCACAGGTTAGGTCAGTATGGTTTTATTCATCAGCATAATGAATTCCTCCAAGGGCAGAGATGCAAAATCCTCTTGGGCAACTTGAGTGTTGTTTTATCCTCTCAGGAAGTAAAAATTTTCTGCTCATCTATTTTTTTCCACATAGCCAATAGTAGAAGGTGACTATGCTGATTGAGCATAATTTGTGCTTGGAAGAAGCAAGTGACTTTATTTGGATAGATTGTAAACAGCCACGCTCCATCATCTTTCCAAAGCCTGAGGACAGAGATCACCAGCAGTTTCTCAGCCCAATATTTTGCTTTCTTCAGCCACGGCTTAGGTTTCTGTTTTCATTCAACTGTGAACCCAAAAAGCCTCCAAATAAAGAAAAAATGTGGTTCCGATAATCATTCCAAGGAGAAAAGAGGAATATAAAATGAAGACACAGTATTTTTATTTCCACAAACTCAGCACTGAACAGCTGCATCTATTCCATCCCCTGAAAACACTGAGGAAAATTTACAAATTTTCCCCTGACATCTTTGTATTTCTCACTGGTGCCTTTTATCTTAGAAGTTCACATACCTTACACACCAGGACATCCTATATTTCACAGTTGCCATGGCAATTGCTAATTGATATTTATTTAAAGAACAAATAGTGTTCTAAAAAAGCTCTGCAATCAGCTACCCAATCCTAAGGACATCTAGAATGGCATTAGATATGTACTTTCACTCTGAAAAATTTCTGTATTGTCACTGCTATCCTGCTTATCAAACCTGATTTGCTTTTACGACAAGGTAACCACCTAGCTGATCAAGGGAAGCCAGTTGATGTTTGGGTTTCAGTAAAGGTTTCAATGCTTTCTCTCATAGTATCCTTAGAGGTGATACACATGATGTATATGCAGCACACAGCTTGGTAAACAATGAGCAACTGGCTCACGGGTCAGGCATGAAGGGTTACAGTGAATGAGGTGACATCAGACTGGTGACCTGTCACCAGTAGAACTCCACAGGGCTCCATCTTAGCTCCGTGCTCTTCAACATCTTCATAAATGACTTGGACAGAGGACTGGAAGGGATACTAAGCAAGTTCACAGATTATACTAATCTAGGAGGAGCTACTGACTCCCTCGAAAGCAGGGACCCCCTGCAGAGAAACCTCAACAAATTAGACTGGGCAATCATCAACTATATGAAGTTCAACAAGGGAAAGTGCTGATTCTGCACTTGGAATGGAGGAACCTTGGATGGAGCGATAGCCTGGGGAATGAGATGCTGGAAAGCAGTGCTGTGGAAAGGGAGCTGGGGGTCCTGGTCAGTGGCAAGTTGAATATGAGTCAGCAGTGCTCTGGCAGCCAGGAGGGCCAAGCATGTCCTGGGGGGCATCAGGCCCAGCATCACCAGCCGGGCAAGGGAGGGGATTGTCCCGCTGTGCTCTGCACTGGGGTGGCCTCACCTCAAGTCCTGTGTGCAGTTTTGGTCACTGAATTATAGAAAAAACATATCAAGCTATTGAAAAGTGCCCAAAGGAGGGCCACAAGGATGTTGAAGGGCCTTGAGGAGATGTCATATGAGAAGTGGTTGATGTCACTTGGTCTGTTCAGCCTGGAGAAGAGGAGACAGAGGGGAGACCTCATTGCAGTCTACAGTTTCCTCATGTGGGGAAGAGGAAGGGCAGACACTGATCTCTTCTCTGTGATGACCTGTGGCAGTACCTCAGAGAATGGCCTGAAGTTGTGCCAGGGAAGGTCTAGGATGGATATTAGAAAAAGGGTCTTCAACCAGAGGGTGGCTGGCCACTGGAACAGGTTCCCCAGGGAAGTAGTCACATCAACAAGCCTGACAGAGTTCAAGAAGTGTTTGGCCAATGCACTCAGGAACATGGTGTGACTCTTGAGGATAGTGCTGTGCAGGGCCAGGAGTTGAGCTCCATGGTCTTTATGGATCCATTCCAACTCCACATATTCTGTGATTCTGTGATTTTAGAATCTAACCCAGTTCCAAGCCATGTCCCAATTTTCACATGCAGGTCTGACACAAGCTTAACTGTGTTAGTAAACAGGTTAGTCTTTCTGTCAAGATTCAGAGAAAGATCATTATGGGATGGTTAAGCACATTTTTCTGAGAGCCACATTTAGCTCTAAATGAGAAAATTTTCCAGGAGGTAAAGAGAAGCTCAGAGTTTCCTTCAAATCTAGTGACTGGTGATTTATAATTAGTCAGTGCTGCATGCCCTTTCTATAGTCAACAAGGAAATACTTGTTTTCCCCTGGTAAATCTGGACTTGATCAGAAGAGGGGAACAGAGAAAACATAGAAGAACAGAGAAAACTGTACTGCATCTGAGTGTATTGTATTATCTACTGAGAAGGACATTTCACTCAATTGCAATTTTAAAGTAACAAGAAGACATTGCCCTGAAAGAGTTCTTTTCAAGGATTTACAGGCAATTTCTAGATGACTGGCTTTTTACTCATCCAACTTGCTAAACCATGATGCACAAATATTTGCCATTCACTGAAGGCACAACCTCACATAATTAAATAGTATTTTTAATTCCTAAATTTTATGTTTATTACAAGGACAAAAACATTTTTATAAAGAGTCACAGTACATTGCCAGAGAAATTACTGTTATAAATGTATGTGTGAGGAGGTATGTGACATAAGTATGATTTTGGTGCGAGATATTGACTAGATCTGAGGGTTTTTACAGTTTAAAAGCTGATTAAGTATGATTTAGTTTATTACTTGGTCATGATAGCTAAATTTGTATAACATTTGGAACTCTTTAGTAAACCCATTTCCAGTTTCACCTGTTGGATTTTATTTGTACTTTTATATAGAAAGATATACTTGATTACTTTTGGGATTTCTCAATACTACACTCAATACTACAAACCACAAAATCAGCTGCACAGAATATATTATGGTCACTTGAAAATTGCATTATATTTTAAAAATGAGAAGTTAGTCAGACCTGAATTTTATTTTATTTTTTTGCAGTATTACTTATACAGATTTTTAGTGCACTGAGTGAAAAACTAGTGACCAGTAATGAAATCATAACGGATTTGAGGAGCTCGGAATAGATTTGTCTCAGTTGTATTGTTTCACACGTGAGTAAAAGTATTTGTGTATTTTATAAATTACAGAATACACTATTATAAAATACAGAATACATTATAAATACAGAATACACTTTCTAAAACCACATTATATTTTTAAAACAAAGATGCTGTGTATAGAAAAACATAGGATGTTTACCACCTTCCAAATTTCACAGGAAATCCAAGTTCTTATTAAATCCAGTGTAACTTTTCTTCTGGTTTTAACATTATAAAACAGAAAAGAATTTTACTAAATAATCTAAAATTTATGAGACTGGAGATTTTTGCTTTACCAAAAAAACCCCACACAACCAAAGAAAACAAAACAAAAGTCAAAATATATCCCATAAAACTGCCAAACAAAATTGTGTCTATCAAAATAGCATGGCAACATTAACATTTTAATCTTGTGGAATTTACTGAGAAGTCAGGTAAAGAAAATGAAGTACTATTCTTTCTAAAATTTTAAGTGAGTGATTCTTTAAAAAGGATCCTTTTAATACAGGACTCAAAGTGTCTTTCGATAAAAGTAAAATAATTCTAATCTTTTTTTATTTGATCAATCTTTCTTTTGTTCACAGATGAAATCTTATTACCTATTTCTATTGGTAAAAAAAAAAAGTATTAGAATTATCACATTTAATTTGATGTGTATACTGAAGATGCCTCCAACAATGTTGCTTATACTAAGCAGGAAATAAAATCACTAGTATAAAAAGTAAGTTTACTTTAGTCCATACTACTTACTGATCTAATAAATATTATCTGCAACTTGTCTGTATGATTGAATCAAGGTAGTTTTTACGCTTACTAGATTTTAATGATTTAAAAATGTTACATAATATTTAGAAAACAGCCCCAACTTTATTAAAAAAATTAAATTTTAATGTGGGGAAGCATTATCAATTCTTTTCCTCCAGAGCAAAATAATCTAAAGGCATTTTTCAAAGTTACTTTCAAACTACTTCCCTTGTTTTGTAAAACACCACTGGTGAAAATAATTCTGCATTTATAAGGTAACTGTGGTGACATATTTGTAAAACAGCATGTAAGCACTCATAAAAGGGTAACAACTTCCTTAAGTGATAATAATAGAAGCTTTAATGTAGGGATACAGTGAGGTGCTAGTGTTCCTGTGCAACAGTAGTAAGATTACTTATTTATTTCTTCTCTTCTGCAACTCAAGATTTTACAGGTAGTAATGGTTAGTATCTGTTTGGGACAGTTTGGGACACTAAGGGTGTCCACCTACACTGCCATTTTGTTTCAGTTCAAAAATGCAATTTGAAAGAAAATCTCAGCATCAGTATCTCTAACCACAGAAAATTAACCTCAGGCTATTGTAAGTGCCCTTACAGCATGTGTGCTAGTTTTCTTAAGTGGAACGTACAGTCTTGGAGAACATCTAAAGTGCAGTAATACATGGGGCCACACTAGCAACTTGCAAGTAAACCTTCCAAAACACATAGCATTTCAAGGATGGCAACACAAAAAGCTTAATAATTTAATTTGTTCTTGCTGCTAACCCATAGTTTCTCTACTATCCGACCAGGATAACGTCATTAATTCAGTCTTGGTGGTGACAATGTTTTGGGAAAGAGCATGGCACCAGTTGAATTCTGCACAAATCAGGGAGGGATTTTCAGCCCTTCAGCCAGACTTGGAAAATAAGTTATTAATTTTCTCTGTCTCTTTTCTTTTATGTTTTGTCTCTGTTTTGTGAGTTCTTTTACTCAGAGTTTGGATTGAAATGCAGGAGACACAGAGTTTATCTTCGGATTTAGATGTTTACTATATCTTATCTATAAGTGTGCCTCTAAATTAGCAAGGTGGAAATGACCCCCGAGTGCTACCTTTCAAGGTGTTTTAAAGTCCAATCTATCCAATTATGGAATGCCAACTAATTTATTTTTACTTTTAATCCAGTAACTAAACATTCATGATCTGCACTGCGGGTTTTTTGAACCAATACCAAAACACCCAGATTTGTGAAGAAGAAGGAGGAAAGGAGAAGAACTAGCCTACACCCAAAATCCTCCATCTTGTTATATATATCCCAGAAACCTAGATTTTCTACATCTCTACATATTTCACCCAGTGATATAACTTTAAGTACACAGCAACAGTCTCAGTGCTATCACATAAAAAGGGAAGTCTTTCCCAAGGCCTCAGGTCAAATGCAATGTGCTTTTGAAGATCATTGCCTGTCAGCACTGAAAGACTGACATTCTCTGAACCCAGGGTTCCAACAATAAGTCTCTGATTTCTTATTGATATCTAATGGTATTTTCACTTTTCTCATCATGAAAGTATATGAGGATGAGTAACATGAATCATGTGAAGAAAGGGTCTAGAGCATACCCTACTCCTAGATTAATATAGATATGTGCTTCCTTTGTAGATGTTCAATCCCATTTAAAGATAGTTTGTAATGAGAAAAAGCAAGAAATTAACGACTACAAGGTCAGGACTACCAGTCCTTTAGGGAAAATTTAAAACACATACATATATGATTGCATGCAAAGGTAGATCAAAATTAGTAGAATTCGACAAAATAAGCAAAATAAATCTGTGTAGATATTAAATAGTTACAAGGGATCCAAGGCCTTTATCTTCATTGCACTCTTTTGGAACAATGAAATTCAGAGAGCTTAAAGTGAAGTGCTGTTATCTGAGTGGATCTGGCTGTGGCTCTTTAGAGGAAATTAGTATATTAGGAAATTAACTTATTGATAAAGGTTTCCTACTTCTAGATGATAACTTTTGCTGTAATATCTATACCAATAATTCTCAAATGTTCTAATCCCAGAGAAATGCCTTCTACTCTCTTTTAAGGGAAAACAAAGCCTTCAAGTACATTTCAAGTCAATACATTTTCCCCCTAAAGAAGTCATAACTAATATTAATAGAGGACGATATCAAATCAAGTTTAAATGAATATTAAAAGTATACTGAATGTAATTAAAGTTTTTAATTAAATATTTCATTTAAAAGATATATTTGAAGAATAAAATCTTTAAAAGAAACATTTTGTTTCCAGTAGTATTTAATTTGGAAGTTTTCTATGTCACACATGGAATGAGACTCATGTACTTTATGATAGCGGTCTGGTAGAGAAAAATCAATTGTTTAGCCATTTCAGAATTTTTTCACATCTTTTTGTATATATGTGGGAGAGCAAGAGAAAGCTATATCAGTTCTTCCATATCACACATCAAGACAAAATCAACTTTGAAAGTGAAAGACAAACATGCTGATCTGTACCTGCTCCGCACACGATTGAGTTAACTTCCCTGAAGACTCAAGACTGGCTCCCTGCTCAGCCAAGTTAAGACCACGTTTTATATCCACAAGAATCTGGTAAATTCTGTATGTTGAAACTCACCACCCTCCTTTTCTGAGTCACTAAATAATTAATGACTGACACAAAATGCAACATACCACAAAGAGAGAGTGAAAGAACGCCATACCAGGATGGTCAATGACATTGCAGAAATAATTTGCTTAAAGGGACTTTCAACTCAAAATCTCCAAACCAACTAAATTAGGAAGGAGTTAAAAAGTGGGTTGTTCATGATCTATAGAATAATGATATCAATGTGATCTAATCCCCATGCCCTTGTTCATTGCCTTTAAACTTCTCAGATTTTAGCTTCCCTGTTCTGATAAGACTAATCACACTTTATACAGCATCCCCGAAGCCACAGCTCTCCAAACACAAGATAGAAACAGGAAAATCCCATGTATATAACAAATCACTTACATAGAGAACACAGGAGGGTGACTAAATGAATTAGCCACAAAAGAAGGACAAGTGGGCATGCTGTGGTTTGACATATTAATTTGAAGAGAAAACAAACCACCACAGTTAAGAAGGACGGAGATCAAAATGGGCTAATGCAAAAGAGGGAATGAGTGAGCTCATCTAACTGATAAAGCCCTCACACAGTTCAAAACTTAAAAAAGCAAATAATTGGACAATCATGCCTATTGGCATTCCTCAGAGAAGGCAGACAATAGTTTTTGTTACTAACTTTAACATTCCACTTGCTCCATAAAGTATAGAGTGAAATACAGAGTGAAATATAAAGTGCAGCCTCAGCACTGAGAATGAGCATGAACTGAGAGATAAATCTTCTAATACTTCAAGCTAACAATATGAAAAAAATAACCATCAGGTTTAAAGATCCCTTTGTGTTCACCAATTCTAAAGGTCTCTTGTGCAAATTCAAGACTTCAGACTTCAAACTTTGCAATATGAAACAATTTTAGAGATGATGAAAGATGAAGGAATTGGTTGTTCTTCCAACCCAGCTCTAGCCCATAATGATACCATATTTCAAAGAAATCTTTGAATGTGTGTGTTGGTGCAACATATATCTGATTAATGTAGTAGTGTGATTTTTTTTCTCCCTAAAAGTCACCCTGCCAATCATAGATGGAAAAGAACCGAACACAGATAAACACCTTATCTCTATGGAGACTATTTAGTGTCATGGGCATCCCAATTTTTATACTCATTTGAGAACAAACAATAAGTTTACAACTCTCACTACTCTACTGGTGACTGTGCAGCACTTTTGTAGCACAAAGCACTAATTTAACCAGCCAGGGCAATATTTCTCCCACTGGGATAAGATAATTGGTATTATAATTTAATTAAGGATCTTAGAGTAGCAAATAATGTAAAAGTACACCTTTACCTAATATTTCTAGATAGAAAGACAGAAGAAAATTCAGATGAGGCAAAAAACCACCCCATAAACAGGTAGAATTGATGAAAAGAAGCATTCAAATTCATTTTCATTTAAAATTGCCAAAATTCCTGGATTTATCAGGTTTTCAGCTACATAGGTCCAACTTGAAAAAAAATAAATAAAGCTTTCATCATGCTAGAATTATTTACTTTTGTTTTGCCATCTGCAACCTATTACAGTCTTTCTCTGTGCTACTTACTGAACTACATCTAATAATAAAAAGAATCACCTGCCTCTCTGATATATTTTCCATGTCACATGCATTCCTAATCTCTGTTTGTAGAAGCTACTGTGCAAGTATGATGTCCCTTCATAACAATTATAGCTTTCAATCTGCTCCTAAAACAGATAGTTTTATTAAAAAAACACTGGATTTCAGGTAGAATAGGGGATGGAGAATGTCCAAAGCTCACAATGTCAATTTTGCTTTCAACTTTGTTGATTAAAACCACTAGAGATTCTGCAGTGAAGATAGTGGCAGAGATTTGTAGTGACAAAGCAGACCCAAAGAGCATTTATTGTAACAACTTTCACAAGCTCACTTGGTGTACAAGAGTAAAAAATGAGACAGCTCACAGAGGTAAGTACTTTAGACGCCATTTTGAAAATCATGCCTCCTTATAAATCAAAGTATGGCATGTTTCGCATTACAAAATTCATTTTACAGTTTGTTTTTGTTTTTAGTATCATGAAGAATAAGTTATTTCACAATGTCAGCATCACAAGTGCAGCCTCAATTAAAAACCTATAGAAAGAACTGCCACTAGAGATTCAGTCTCTAAATAAAGATATCATCAAATGAACATCTCTACACTTTGTCCTTTGATAACTAACCTCTTATATTGTAGAAAAGTTATAAAGATTCTGGATTCAGAGTATCCCAGTAACAAAGGAGGATCATTTGGTTTCACTGTTTAAAGATATTACATAGCTGTCTTTCTGCATCTACCTAAGGACTTCCAAAAACTGCAGGTGGATGAATGAGGGTGTATTACTACTGAGCCTGCTCCCACTGAAAACTACTTTAGCAAGTAAGAGTATTATCCTAGACACCCTCAGATGCTCTCTAGGCAATGCGTGCTACTTGCAATTATAGAAGAGTGGCCTGAAGAGGCTGTTCAGCTTCTCACCAGTATCTTACCAGTACAACACGCTGAAGGTACTGTTGCAGAGAAACCTTAAGAACTGGGCTATTGAAAACCTCTACTAGGTTTTCACCCCAAATTATGCAATCTTAAACGTGTCTATGTAGTTTTATGAACTCTACTTTTTTATGAATTATGGTAACTTCCTTTTTGAAAAACCTACTCATTAGACTCATAGAGAATATACAAAATTCTCAGAGAAGCAGCACAGAGCAGCTACTGAGAGTAGTCACCTAGTGAAAATGAACATTGAGGTTCCTGTCTTGGAGTTTTAGTAGTATGCAGTACAGATCAAGGAAAATGCTGCTGCAGAAAATACATTACATTAACTTTGGAACCATTTTTGTTTAAGAGAGCCTACTTTATGCATTTGTATGGTGTTCTGCCATGTGTAGAAATACAGAGGACAGAAGTTCAATGGTTCAAATTATGCTTCATTAGGAAGTTTTATGCCTGAACAATAATTCAAAAGATTCACAAGAGGATCTACCTTAGAGTAAGGTAAACATGAACTTTACTAGTATTTACACATCCACAATGGTACACAAGACAGACAAAATACCAAACCAAACAAAATACTGCTCCAGTAGCTGGCTTCAAGGTACATATGGCGTGGGATTTTCATAATGTGGGAAAAGCTATTTTACTGTTCAAGGCAAAAAGGAGGCAACTACTTGAACCAGTTATTTAATACCTGTCTTAAGCCTCTCCTGTATTTCTGAATAAATTATACACTTTTCCTTAGAACTAAAATTTTTAAAAAGTCAGAAAGGACAACAACAGTTATAAAAAATCAGAGTATATACTCCAATAGACAAGAAGAATTCATGAACATGTGAATTTCTCAAAATTTTCTCAAAAATTGTCCATGCAGATTTGTGTTCTTTTTTGTGTAAATTTCATACATATATTGGTTAAAAGCACCATATTACTTAATAAAAACCAAGAAAAATATATATGTCTCAACCAAACACTGAGTGAGGTGGCTTAAAAGGTAGTAGTATTTCACTCTGAGAGTTACAATAAATGCATCTGGATTCCAAAACAGAAGTTTTAGAACTTCCACTCATTCAAAGTAACCCTTGGAGTGTACAGAAAGGGGAGGTAATTAATAACAACCAAACCAGGAGAATCAGAACTTTAATTTATACATTTTAAATTTAATGTGGTTTTTTTTTTTAGTCCCTTAAATATCACACAATTTGAATTGTTTCATAGAAAGAAGTTTGAGGTAATACAGCCTAACAATGGCAAATTATTCATCTGAAGGTGAGAACAGGGTGCTGAATGTGAATTACTATTCTCAGAGACCTAGTCTTCTGGATGTCCAGATTGTGCGCCTCTATGAGACCTCTCCTGTTCACAGGCAATGAAGTGTCCGGGAGCACATCAAATAAAAGTGACAGTAGCTGAAGGTGAAAAGACAGAAACTGTAACAAGAATATGGTTTTAGAGCAAGAATAAAACACGCAGTATTAAGACTCACAAAAATATAGCTCAGTCTATCCATCTTACTTTCTTCTTTCTCTTGAATTAAGCTATATTTTATCCACACACAATATGTTGTATTAATTCTGCTAATTCCTAATCCTAGGAGAGAAACTGTTATATTCTGTAACATTGAAAATATGTCCTGGCTGTTAGATTTTTATTTCATCAAATGTGTTTTATATCTACATATATGAAATATAGACTACAGAGTTACTAGCAATGAATTCAATATACATTTGACCAGTAGCTAATAATAATAATGACAAATCAACTAAGAAATATCTATTGTGTTGCTGTCTTTTGTTTGAAAGATTATTTAAGTTAAGCAAAAATTTAATGTCTTTAGGAAAAGCTTTATTCTAGTCCACAAACTGCTGTTTTGTAAATTAAACTTCTACATGTGTTATTCTGATGAACTGACTGCACTAAATCCTTAAAATGATATTGAATTCCTACTTTGATGTTTATCTAATCTTTTATAACACCTGAAGAAGCAACAAATGTAAAATATGTGATAGGGATTTACTTCACTAACCCACTTACATTAAACATACCTTTTCTGATCAAATCCTATATGTTTTACATGCATCAAAAAATAATTACAGCAACATATTAATATCTCTAAGAGACTTGATATAGGCACTCTGAGGAATAGCATTACAGCCATAACTCAGGTCTTGTTATCTCTGGGAAAAAAATAGATATTGTTACAGCAGTAAAAGTATACAGTATGTGTCTAATCAAGAGATGAATTTTAAATAAATCCCTTAAGAGGTCTCAAACATAATGAACTTAATGAAAATTAACACAGTGTGAAACAGAGCAGAAATGGAATCACAGACAGCATAAATCAGTGCTCAGGCTGGAAGTTCTTAAAAGCTTATATTATAATTTTGAAAACAATTATCTTAAGAGGTCTTAATAACAAAAGAGCAATAAAGCTATTATAGCCATCCTCTGGAGTGCTCCACTTCACCTTGTTATTAAATTGCTAAAACACAAATAATGCACTTTGGGCTAGATGACCTTCATATTTGTAAAGATGAACTCTCTCTGTTTTGAAGCAAGGTCACCAAGCAGGATTCAATTTAGGAGCAAAGAGGTTAAGCAACTTAAACAATACGTTCAAATATAATTCATTAAGGTAAGGATTAAGCTTAATTCTGAGTGTGCTGGTTTTAATACCAGCCCATAAATTAAACTTCAAATAAGGCACTCCCTTTCCCTTTTCAGTAAAGGAGGGGCAAAAGAAGAGACTGTGTGTTGAGATAACAATTTACTGAAAGCACGAAGCAGTAGAATAAGGGACACACAATAACCACTGCAATATTATTGGCAAAGGCATACAAAAACAAGGTGTTTTTTTCCCACAGAAGAAGTGTTCACTACTGGGAACAAAAAAACCCCAAGATGGCAGCTGCTTCCCACAGGTCATATCTATGTGGCTTTCCCCAGACAAAGGCATATGGCAACTGTTCCCACGCATTGCTCATGTGGCAGTCAGGAACAAAAGCAAGATGGCAGGGGAGTGACTATGGCTAGCTATTTCCCACCCATCAGACCAACACAACAAAAAGCCATGACACACAAACCCCACGAAAGCTGGGGCATCCAAGTTGGGCTGTGCAGCTGCCCTGCTGCTGGGCTCAGTTCTGTGCAGGTGTCTGCACTGCCGTTTGTACCACTCCACCATGCTGGAGGTTGTTCCCACGTGTTGCTGCCGCTTTTTCAACTGTTCTGCTGTGCTGCCTTTGGCTCAGCTTGGCTAGGCCCAGTTGAGGTCTCCTCTGCTGGGCTTGGCAGGCTTGGCTGGGCTGGGGTTACCCCTGCCATCTGTCTGCCTGCAGCAGCCTCGGTGCTGGTGCTGTCAGTTCAGCGCCCCGTCAATGTGCACCTTCGCTGTTTTCCCCTTCAGCACTATATCCTGCAATCTGGTTCTGGAGAAAACAGGAGGGGAACTGGTGGTTGAGGCTGGGGACAGGGCCAAAGGGCCTGACTTTAACACTTCCCACTGGAGAGAGAGAAACAAAATGGTGCTGATGTCCATGGAGTGCTCTCATTTTCATCTCAAAACCATGCGTCCTGTCACTGATTAAGTGGTATAACAACTTAGACACATCCACACCATACTAAACTACACCCCTCTCTCTGCAACCAGGACATTTTCTACCCCTTATTCTATGCAATGTACATTATGCCCAGATCTCATACTTTCCAAATATATACATATACTTATATATACACCTATAACTATACACAAGCACAGCTATTATTTCTCTAAACAATGACCATCCCCCTACCTCAACCTTACTTTATTGTATGGCAAAACTAGTCTTCAGGAGAATCTGGATTATCTTCTCCCTTTTCCCAAAAATGTCTGCTGGAGTTTTTTTCTGGTGATGATAGTCTCCTGTCAGTCTCCACTCTCTGTAGGACCTACACACTGGCCACATAGGACTATTAAAGGGTGAGTGAGCCTTGCTGGCCACTCCCTGGCTCTCCAGTTCAGGAATGATCTCATGGATGGGGTCACAGAGTCCTGGCTGGCATGGTGTTATCACCAGTGCACTGTTGTGGTAGCAATTGACACCTGTTGTTCTTTGACCCTCAGGAGTGCCACAGCAGAAGGGTCCTCTGAGAGACCAGGCAAGATATTCAGCCATCTAATATTCTCTGTCTCCACAGCAGCTATCTCAAAAGCCCAATTATGCCATTTTTGGGTCCTTGAAATACCCTCTCCTGAGGTACTCTCTGCCAAGGATTTATGGGGCCTCTGGGCCAGTCACAATGGGGTGTTTTTGCCATTCATTCCCAGTCACAGTTACTTCAGCTTCCAGTATAGTCAGCTGTTGGGATCCCCCTGTCACCCCAGAAATAGAGATGGATTCTGCCCGTACATATCTTGATGGCATCAGGGTACATTGTGCTCTAGGGTCAACTAAAGCCCTATATTCAATGCACATTTATCTAAGAGCAGAGCCAATTGGAGGCCAAGCACCCAGTACTGTAGATGCTAAAAAAGCTGGCAGAGAAATTTTCCTATTTTTTTACAGCCGCTTGTGAAAGTCTCCTTTCTCATGCAAGCTAGCTGTCAACAGTGTAGAGGGTTTTGTAAACCAAGACTTTATCTCACAGGTGCAAACTTGTTATGCACAGTCTTGTTTTCCACGCTGAAGAAAAAATTTTGAAATGGGTGTCGTAGCATTCAGCCAATCACCCTGGGAGGTGTATGGTCGAGCACCCAATAATGTTATACCACTCTTGTAAACAAAGATGTATAACTGAGTCTGTAATTAATGAAATAATCCCATTTTAGCCTGGATTTCTGTGTTGATCTTCACGCGATCCCTGCAGACAACAGCAACATCTGGTGACCCCGAGGTGAACTGCAACCGCAGCCAAAGAAGGTACGTTGCGACTGGCCCCCCTGCTCTGGGGCCGTGCAGAACTAGACTGAGAAATGGAACATAAATCCTCAAAAGAAAGAAAGGTATTTTCTGCCTTCAAGTCTGTGATACAGATCGCAGGAGCTAATATAAGCGATGGGGAGCTCACTGTGTTATCTACCTGGTCTATCGGACATGGATATTTTACAGACTTTGATAATGTTTTGAACCCAGACACCTGGAGGGGACTGGGGGCTGTCTTAATCCTCACATTTTCAGCTGGTGAGGCAGAGGCAGCCAATTTGATACGGACCTGGAGGACTTTAAACGAAGTAATGCAAAATGAACAGAAGGCAGAGAGGGAAAAGTCAACCCAGGATCAGATGAATCTGAGTCTGGGGGCTTCCCTAGCTCAGATGGGGATGATGAGTTCTCTGAGGGGGGTGGGACCCTGAGTGGTGTGGAAAGTTTGGTCGTCCAGCTCCCGATACCCTCTCAAGGGAAGATGAAGCATTTCTACCCCTGCCCCCAGAAATATATCCACTCCTCACTGGCAGGAGGATCGAGGTTCCCCCCTATCTTTTGCCCCTACTTTGGTTACCACAGTGGTATCTACCCTTCCTGTGGCCCTGCCATTGCCATCTGTGGCAGGGGTGGGGGGAGTCATGGCTGCTGCTGCTGCGGTGCCGATACCTGGGATTACACAATCAGCCGCGCTGCTGCCACAAGCGGCACCCGTGCCGTCAGCCCTGTACCTGAGCTCGGTGCAGCAAACTTGGTGGCCTGTGCCTGTGTGTTTGGTGCCCTGTTGCTCCGCTCCGGGCCCTGTGGTGCTTGGGTACCATACACATGTCCCAACAGTTGGGAATTTTTTGGCTCAGGGGAGGAAGCAGCAGTGGCCATGCTCACTGCTATCTGACTCTCTTGGGGAACAAGTCTTGGCAGCTTTGCATGAGATAAAGCAACAGCTTGCAGTGCAGCAGGAGGTGTTGCAACAGATTGTAGTGGCTGGATGTCCGCCAGATCTGGCAGCGGGGTCCATGGAACTATGGGTGGCATCGGCCGTTCTGGCCGTGTGGCAGACTGCGGGGCTGGTAAACGTGCCGTCAGGATCAGCTGTGTGGCTGGGATCAGTCATGCCGCTGGCACTGGACTTGTCCGCAGAGCTGGGCGCGGGGCTGTCGGCTTTGGTGGCTGGGCAAAAATCCCTGCCTGGCCGAAAGTTGGCGCCAATTTGACCTACAACATTTCAGGCGCCGGGTATGGCTGCTGCTGCTTTGGCCTTAACAGGCACGGCTTCAGCCCCTGCTGCTCCACCCCCTGCAGCTCTGGCCACTGCCGTTCCAGCCTCCGCTGCTCCCCCCCTCGCTGCCTTAGCTGCTATTCCAGCCTCCGCTGCTCCACCCTCATCGGCCCTAGCCACTGACGTCGCTATTCCGCCCACTAGCTCAGAGTTGGTACGCCAGTCTCCTGGGAGATCATCCAGCACACCCGTGGATGATGATGCAAGTAGCATGGCCATGGAAATGCCTGCTCTGTGGCAGGAATCCAGAGCAGCGCCCAGATGCAAGCGGCATTCAACACGCCGAGTCCGCAATTGTCCTTGGACCCTCCTGGACTGTAAAGTGACTATCCATCCTAGAAATCTGAAACAGTTCTGGGAACAGGTTAAAAGGTGTGCATTGCAGGATGGGGACTGGGAGTTGCTAGAAAGAATTGGGATGCCTGGCAAGCAAATGGCGCCTGAGTGGTCTGCTACCTTGTCCCAGAGTAGGCAGATCAAAGCAATGTAATAATGCAGCAAAGTAGTGATGATACAGATGGAATTGTTCAGGCTTTCCCTGTGCAGAAAGCCCTCCCTAACTCTGGTCAGTCTTGACAAACATGAGTGTTTCGCTTGGAAATTGTTTCAGGATTTGCAAACTAAGGTTGCTCAGTATGGATTAAGTTCTCCTGAGGTCATGCAGATTATTAGAGTGCTGAATACTGACCTGCTCTCTCCATTTGATATTAAGCATTTAGATCAGACGTTATTTCAACCTGTACAATATTCAGTTTTTTTAAGCCAGCTGGAGACGGATGACTGAGAAGGCTGTAGCTGGGAATATGCAATTTCCTCAAACTGATCCCAGGCGTCTAGTTCCTGTGGAGGCTTTCATGGGAATCAATAAGTGTTGGGACCCTGGTGTTCAGCTACCTGCCATCCTCAAATCCTGGAACAGATTCAGAAGGTTGGTATCGCAGCCCTGATAAAAAGTTTAGATACAGCTGCTCCAAAGACATGATATGTAAAAATATCTCAGGGGCAGAAAGAGAACTTTTTATCTTTTGTGGAAAAGATTGCTGCAGCCCTGGAAAAGCAGGTTGAAGATGAGACCATGGGGCAGCTGTTGTGCAGACAGCTAGCAAGAGATAATGCTAATGATGAGTGCAGAAGGATGCTCTGCCTGGAGAACCCACAGTAACACCAATGGTTGATGCCTGTCCTAAGGTGGGATCTGGAGAGCATAAATCTGCTTTAGCAGCAGTTCTAAGACCTCTTCAATTAAATTCTGGTGGACAAAAGACACCTAAGATTGAGAGCACACAGAAACAGCTTAAATGAAGGAACAGAAACAAGGAGAACAAGCGAGTTGTTCAATGCAAAAGATATGGCAGGCCGGGTCATTCTTCAGACTACTGCCAGTCTATCTATCATGCCAATGGTCGACCTCTGATACGTTTAAGGAACTTGACCAGGAACGCAAAGGGGAGTCAAATATTTCCTCAGGGCATAGCTCCTCTGAGACAGGCCTACTCAGCCAGCTTAGAGCTGGCACCCAGGGATTGGCCGGCATGGATGTGCATGCAGTAGCAACAGTCAACTTAGAATATTGGGGGGGGGGGAAAAAAAAAGAGAAGAATCTGAGTGGCAGGTGCTGGAAGGCCATGAGTCAGGTTCAGCCCAGCTGGCTGAACTAAGGGCTGTTGCCATGGCTTTTCTCAGGTTCCTTTGAATTTGGTCACTGATTCTGCCTACAGAGCCAGTAACAGCGTTGGGTTTTATAACCCAACACTTAGATTGTTCACTTTTGAAAGAAGTGAATAATGCAGCTCTGTTTTCACTATTGAAGGCCTTGTGGAGTGCAATTCAAGCTCTAGTGCATCCACATTACATTTTACATATTCGAAGCCACACTAATTTGCCAGGTTTCATAACAGAAGGCAATGCTAGGGCTGACATGCTAGCTAACCCTGTGTGGGTAGTGCCTCAGCCTGACAAAATTGCACAAGCTAAAGCATTGCACAATTTCTTCCATCAAAGTGCACATACCTTGCAGAAGCAGTTTCATTTGATGCCAGCTGAGGCTCAGGACATTGTCAGCGCTTGTGCTGACTGTTACAGACTCGCTGAACCTCTGCCATCGGGGGTAAACCCTAGAGGCCTACAAGCCTTGCAGCTTTGGCAGACAGATGTAACACACATTCCTGAATTTGGCTGATTTAAGTATGTGCACGTGTCAATTGACACTTTCTCCTCAGCTACATGGGCATCTGCTCATACTGGGGAGAAATGTCACGATGTCATCACCCATTGGAAACTCGCTTTCGCGATTTGGGGTGTACCTTCTTCTGTGCAAACCAATAATGGCCCTGCCTATGGCTCTCAGAAGACGCGGGAGTTTCTGCACCTATGGGGTGTGGATCATACTTTGGGTATTTCGCATTCTCCTACTGGCCAAGCCATTGTTGAACGCGCTCACAGTACTTTGAAAAGAGTGTACTGGAGAAACAAAAGGGGGAATGCATGGAGAAACCCCACAGAGCTGACTAGAAAAAGTGTTATATACAATTAATCACCTTACAGTGCCACCAAATTTAAACAATCTTGTTATTTTGTATAATTTTCTCTCATTGCAGTCTGCAGGCGAGATGCACCTGCCTCGAGCGAAAGTCTGGGTATGGGACCTCCTCACTAAGAAGCAGGAAGGCCCTCATGAGCTCATTGCTTGGGGTCATGGGTATGCTTGCATTTCCACAGATATTGGGGTACGATGGCTACCTGCAAGATGCATTCGCCCTGACCTGTGGCACCAGAAGCAGAACAGGCAACCTCCAAGGCAATCTTCAAATGATGACCTGAATGTAGCTCATCCATCGAATGATCCCTCTGATGATGGACCAAGATGTCGACCATCAGACTTGTCCTTCTACAAGCAGAGACTGAATTTCAGAGACTGAATTTCAAGTTTCTTATGTTATGGCGTCAGAATGTTATGCAGAATGTTAGAGCCCTTAAGGCCATTCAGAATTAGTAACTGATGTAGAGCCCTTAAAGCTATTCAGAATTAATGACTGCACGTATAGCTGGATTCGCTAGATGTATCTCCCATGATATTGCTGGAGAATCTCTCTGCCTACTCTAAATCAGTATCTGATTTGGATTCAGTTTGGTAACAGCCATTACCAAACAGATCCTTCATGCTGTGTTTGTTCTCCTTGCTGCAAGGGATCCCACAGAGGATTACAAACGTTACCTTTTTGGTCTTTAAAACAAAAAGGGGGAATTGTAGATGCTAAAAAAGCTGGCAGAGAAATTTTCCTATTTTTTTACAGCCGCTTGTGAAAGTCTCCTTTCTCATGCAAGCTAGCTGTCAACAGTGTAGAGGGTTTTGTAAACCAAGACTTTATCTCACAGGTGCAAACTTGTTATGCACAGTCTTGTTTTCCACACTGAAGAAAATATTTTGAAATGGGTGTTGTAGCATTCAGCCAATCACCCTGGGAGGTGTATGGTCAAGCACCCAATAATGTTACACCACTCTTGTAAACAAAGATGTATAAATGAGTCTGTAATTAATGAAATAATCCCATTTTATCCTGGACTTCTGTGTTGTTTTTCATGCCATCCCTGCGGACAACAGCGACACAGTACTGTTTAACTTCTCCTCAACAATATCTAAGAGTTTATCATATCTTTTGTTTACTTTTGACTAATTTCTTATTTATAATTTTATTTTCCTTTTCAAAAGTCTCTTGTGCTAGTAACAGAACAAATTTCTTTTAAAGTGTTTTTCTTAATCTTCTGTTTATTTGCATATATGCATTATTTCATTGGCAGATAGAGAAGATTAAAGTATTTAAGATTTTGAATTTTCCTTTGCAAAAATCATTCAAGATTTTCCCCATAATTTGTTTATTCAGACATGATAAAAATATGAGATCTTTATTCATTTGTTCCTATGCAATTTTCCTGGCTGTGCATGTTCCTTACTAGAATAATTTTATACATTAAAATGTTCTACCATATGTTAGTAGGCAGCTCCCCCATTGCTACATTTTAACTTCATTTAAAGCAATTTTTGGCAAATAGAGTGACTACAAATTCCCATGCAAGTTCCTCAAATCCATTCAATGTAGCACAATTCTGGGCCATATTCAGACCTGTACGAGTCTAAAGGTACAATTCCCTTGAAGTCAGTACATTTTCATTATAAATTATTCAGCTCTCTTTTTCCCCACTCAGTGACAAATCAATGACTACCATTTCACCACTTAATTACCTTTATCATCTAAAATATTCTGCATTCTACACAAATATTTAAACAGCTCTTTCTGTTGAAGAAGCAAAATATAATATAAAAAGATTTTACTCTCCTGTGCTGTCAAATCTGGCACCTTTCAAAAAGCTCTATAATGATACATCCACTTAAAGTGAATTAGATCACCAAGAACCCAACATAATACAATGAAAAAAAATCCAAACTATTTTGGGTTCTCTGTACTTGTACATCTAGCTCTCCTAGCTGAGATATAATAACCCCACAGAAAATGTATTCTATGTCTCTTCTGTTCATTTTATTCCTGCTATGGTTATCTCTGAAAAGTATCTTAAATCAGTCTCAGTACACTGAAATTTATTACTGAATATAGCACTTTAGTGAATGCATCATAGTTGTGGTTTTAAATACTACTAACAACAAATATCAGATCACTTTATATTCTTTAGAATGCTATGCACATTTCTAGTAGAAAATAAGATGCCACCTGCCCAATTAAAAAAAAAACAAAAAACCAGCAAAAAAACAATGAAAGCATCCATCTTCTATTTCTAACAATAAAAAATGGATCATATTAAGTTTTCAGCTACTTTCAGTATAAAGTTGTCATGTATGAATCATATTAATGAAACCAGTCTTTCTGAGATTCTTTTTGTTCTGGGTTTTTGGGGAGTACCCTCTGTATAAAACCTAGTCTTCAAATGAAAAATAAAATCCTACCAATATCTAGAACTTAAATGAATGCCGATGTAAAGTCATATCTAGCAGGACTGGGTTTGATTTTAGTTACTGAACACCCCAACTTCTTCAGTGCACTCTACTATGTCCCAGTGTACCATTTTAGGAAATAGCATACTTAAATGATTTTAACTCAAATAACTATGTCTAAGAAAACAACGTGTTCACAGTGGGATTTAAATATGTTAGACTATCGTCCTTAGAGAGATTTAATCTATGTAATGCAGGTAGGTGCAGTGCATCCTTCCTTTATTTTACTCCAAAGTTTAAATGTTTCCTCTAGAGTTTTAACATTATTGTGGCATCAATTTCTAACAAATATAAAGTACCCTAGCTTAAAAAAAAATGGATTAATATAAGGCATAATGCTAAAGTATGTGTCAAGTGTAACCTTTATAACTTTGCTTGTCAGGTTTTTCCATTAGAGACCTCATAAGCAGCCCCTGCATATCAGTCACAGTGTACCCTGACAGGTTTAACCTTCCCAAGTGGCTGAATACACCATCTTCACTGCAGCCTATTGACCAAAGCAATAAGCCATTCTGTATAGTGTATTAAAGTCATTTTCCACATGCTACCTCAGCACGACCCATTGTTCATGCTGGCTCCTGCTGACCATGAAAACCTGCACTCCACACTAAATTGCTACACTTTACACCGTTACACCAGTTAAGCAGTAAGCCCCCTACTGAATTGTTTTTTTCTCTTCATAGTCTAAAAAGCACAGTGATTATCACAAATGCTCAAGATGTGATTTTAGACTGCAAATAATAAAAACCAACCCTGCAAATAATTTAAACACTTAAAATATATGCTGACTGTGGAATCTTTATTTTTGTTATAATTCACCAATCCTTTGTTCATAGATATCTAAGGGTGGCAGGCCATCTGTGCAAGCCTGAGCAGCCCTGGGCACTCTGTGTCAAAGGTTGCATTTCAGCCCCATGAAATTCACGCCGTCTCTGCTGAAATCAGCTTTGTTGCTAGACCCTGTGACAAATGAGTCCAATCTAGGCTGAATGCCCTTGACTTGACCCTGGCCAGTGAAAACAATAGGGCAGACTCAGCCAGTGGAAAAGATGTTCTGCACTAATGAACCCAGCGGTGGCCACAGGTCAGTTAAAAAAGAGGGGATAATGTTCAATCTTTTCAGGTGCACATTTATAATGAGAGAAGCACACAATCCCTTTCAGGATGGAGCACATATAACAAAGAAAGTATTTGTACACTCATCAAGGCTAATGGACCCTGAGGGTGCTATAGGAATATGTTTTTAATTTAATCTTTATTGAATGACCTTACACACTTCATTTTCTCTGCACGGCACCATGAAATGGACACACTCTCACTAAGTTCAGCGCTGAAAACAGATGAATATATAAATGACCATTGCCTGCTGGGTATGCAGATTAATTTTCTTCCCTTATTTTCACCTTTGTCTACCCTGCTGCTTACTCCCAAGACAATTTCTTATGGCAATATTTCTGCTATAAAGACTTTTTTTCGCTGCCTACCGTTACTGTACCATTTTCAGTGTGGGATACTGAGAGGAGAAAGGGTGTCTGGTACATGTATGTTTAAAGAATTTTTCATCACATGTTTCTCTTGCTGCTCAGAGAGAGGAGTCTTTCCCCTGCTTCATCATGGGGTTTCTCCCATGGGAGATGGTTCTCCATGAACTTCTTTATTGTGAGTCCATCCCATGGGCAACAGTCCTCCACAAACTGCTGCAACGCGGCTCACTCTTGCATGGGGTGCTGTCCTTCAAGGACAGGCTTCTCCAGTGTGAGGTCCTCTCTCCACAGGCCTCCCACAGGGTCACAGACCTCTCAGGCATCCACCTGCTTCAGTGTGAGTCTCATCCATGGGCTGCAGGTGGATCTCTGCTTCCCCATGGATCTCCATGGGCTGCAGGGGCACAGCTGCTTCACCATGGTCTTCACTCTGGGCTGCAGGAGAATCCCAGCTCAGGCACCTTGAGCACCTTCTCCCCCTCCTTCTCCACTGACTTCTGTGTCTGCAGTAGTTCCTCTCACATATTCACACCCAACTGTTTTCTGGCCACAATTACATCTGTGTAATAACAGGGCTTTTTTCTCCTTCTTAAATCTATTATCACAGAGGTGTTACCACAGTTTCTAATGTGTCCAGCCTTGGCCTGTAGCACATCTGTCTTTGGAGCTGGAGATTGTCTCTGCTGGACACGGAGGAAGCTTCTGACAACTTCTCGCAGAAGCTACCATTGTAGCCCCTCCCCCCACCAAAGCCTGGCCATGCAAACCCAAGAAAGAATATGGCCTTTCTCTAGCTGCTCTTCCTAAGCCATCCTGTTGTTGCAAAGGGAAGCCTCTTATCTCTCAATGCTTCCAGTGCAGACCACAGACATATTTTGGATTTTTAAATGAATGACTGTGAATGCACCTACACCAGGCCCTACAGAACTTCTTCCTATACTCTGTTAATAATTTTATTGCAGCTCTGTTTCCTGCTATGCTCCATTGCAGTCTGGTTTGAGTTCAAACATAAATCAAGTGTGTGCAGACTTCATCGGGGGCAACTCATAGAACCTAAGCCTCAGTTTCCCTGTATATATTATTACCAACACATGAAGAAGGACAAACCCTTGTCTTAAACTGAAGCATGCCCTGAAAAAGTCTTCCATAAATTCAAAACACAGTAGCTAACACAAGTTGCATAGAAACTTGCAGATTATACTGGGATCATAGCTTTATTTTCCTGTAAAAAAGTTTAATTGGTATTGAAAGGTGCTGAGAAAAAATACTAGATTTTCTTATACAATTCCAGGACCGAAGTCCTTCAAACAATCTACTCTCAATACAACCTGTTATGCTAATTTCTTGCATGAAAACCAACCAATGTAAAAGCCACCTGAGCTCCTGCTCAGAAAACTACACCCCGCTATGCAATCAAAAGAGGTTCTACTTGCAAAAGAATGGACAAATAAAGGCCAATAAAGTCTGGTTTCTTACAAAAAATAACATCTGCATTTCCTCTTCCCTTTTCTATAAAGGAAGGAGATGACTGGAAGTCTCAATTAAGAAGATTGATTACTTATCATTTTACAATGATGCCTAAGGATCCAGTCAAGTCCCATTTCTTTAACACAGTGATACAGAAGACAG